>NC_064810.1:115552589-115695089 GCF_023721935.1 Panthera uncia | reverse complement strand
TGAACTAGGTGGCAAAGTCAGCCTTTGTCCCCTCCATCCCTGGATATTTTGTCCAGGGTTTTAATAGTTACTTCCTGAACTTTCATGCCACTCAAATGGCCTATGCAGCTAAAGCAATATGATTATGTAATTTTAAATAAAATGGAGAATATGGTGGAAGGTTTAGATAGTTATGTCTCCACAAATTCCCTGGCCTTCATATGTTTTCATCCTTCACTCCCCTTCCAGGCAATGATCAAGCACTAAATGACAATAATTGTATTTGCTGAGAAGAAAAAAATACCATCTGCATTCCCGGGCATTTACACTGTGTGGAATTTTTCTTAGAACATCCCATACCACTCACTCATGACAATGTTAGTATAGTCATATTAGTATTAGAGTTATTCTCCCAGAAGAATATGATAAAATGATATATTTTTTCCTAATTCAGCTTTCTGGTGAATGATAGAACTGGAAAGAATATTGGAAAGTTATTTAGTGTAATGCCAAGTTTGTAGGGAGAACACAGGTGCAGAGATGTCAAGGGGTTGACAATATTGGCATCCAAAGATCATCAACAGAAGTGTCAATGAAAACCATCTTTATCGAATCAATCAGCCTACTAATCATATTTCAACCTCTTTTCTACTAACTAAAATGTAGAAAATCTTTTTGCAGTGCTCCAGAATGATGATATAAAAAGTGTTCAGACAATCTTGTAAATTGGGCTTTTAAAATTAATATTCACTTTTATCCTTTGCAGTTTTATGGAAGGTAATCAAAATAGTTTGCATGTTAAATCACATGTAAAATAAACTATCTTTTTAGTAGGGAGATTTGCATTAAAATTCAGTTCTGCTGAGTAATTTATCAGTGAGATCTTGGTTGGCTCATGACCAAATATATGATCCATTTCAATCTTTTGAGTGCTAATATAATAAGCAATATTGTATAGAGAAAGCTTTAAGATTTGCTTATTTTATTATGCACATTTAGCCACTTTCAAATTCCCCAAAATTATTTTGTACTATGTGTGTTACAGCCACTACGAGGTAAGTCGGAAAGGCACAAAGGACCATACTTTTTGCTTAAAATTTTGTTCATAAGATCACCCTGAAAGGCTTATCCTTTGGATATCAGGTTTTTATATAATTCATAGATATAAAGTACTTTTAAAGCAATCTATGGTAGAATTTCAAGAGCAGATAAGCAGATTGATCTCAGAAATACTTGTAGGTTAAATGAAAAACTCAGTAGGAGTTGAAATGAATACAGGAGTAATTTCAAAATGTGGCTTGCCTATTTTCAACTCCATAGGCTACTACTATACTTGGATTAAGGGGAGAAATGCAAATGAGTTAGCATGCACAGATATTGACAGAACTGTTAATAAAACTCATCTTTACTACTAATCAATCGACTAATTATATTTTAACTTCTACTGTCTTTTATAGACAACTATGCAATAAAAGTTTCTATAAAAGAACCTCAGATTCTACAAGTGACGTTTTCAATTAGAAAGACATGGGAGGCATATAACACGAAATATACACTTCTGTGGATAAAATCTGGCATTTAGCTATTGATTTAGGTTTAAAAGAATTTCCAATTGAGTGAGAGGAAGGCAGAGTAGCTAAATGACATAAAATTATATTTTTTAAGAGATAGTGGTAAATATTTCTTAGCACACTAAAGGGTAAAAGAGTATTTCTTTCCTAACATCATATATACTTGAAGTTTTTGCTTTTATAACTATTTTTTCATATAAATTTTACAGACACCCACATGGATGCAAAGATTGACCGCTCATGAAACACCTTGTCATCTTTGTATTTTGTCAGAGTTGTTTTCTTGGGTGGACTTTGGAGGTGTCAAGAGTCAGACTATAAAGGAAGACCTTACTATAATCATTAACAAGTAGGCATATTCTTTTAAACTCTCAGATGAACTTGAACCTATAAGCTCCATGTAAAGGCCACAGAACCTAGTAACTATAAAGTGTCTCTCCTGCAGGGATCCTTTAGTGTCTACTGGGCATGATGTGTTTCTAAAATTGTTGCCACTTGTATAAAGACTTTTCTCCTGTGTGGTTTCTCCACTAAATATGAAGACCTAAATTCTACATGAAGCTATGACCGCGCGTCAGATTGATGGGCTTTCTTTTCTTTGTGGATATCTTCATCAGTTTAAAGATCAGATCTTTGAAAGAAGCATTTGTTATTCAGAAGACAATTATAGACAAATTCTATTTTCCGATTTGTTTGATAAATGGTCAGGTGTTATTTTCATTAGGAAAAGTCCTCATGCTATGTAGAGTCACAGGTTTTTTATTTCATAAAGTCTCTTATTTGGCCTTGGCGAATGAAGGCCTTGATGTAGTGGATAAAATAGATGGCGAACTAAGGTATTCTCTGTAATTCTTCTTTGGAGGTTTATTCCTATAAATGCTCTTCTGTCAGTGTCATTCTTGATTGATTGTAAAATGGCATTTGCTTTCAAGATAATTCTAATTCATTCGTTGAATCACTGTATTTTATGTCCTGAGGAAACACCATTTCCATGTCCACCCTTTGTGTTCTTTTTTAAAGTTTGTTTGTTTGTTTATTTATTTATTTATTTACTTATTTATTTATTTTGAGAGAGAGAGAAAATCCCAAGTAGCTTCTTCTGCCCTGTCAGCACAGAGCCCAAACACAGGGCTCCATCTCACAAACCATAAGATCATGACCTAAGCCAAAAATCAAGAGTCTGACACTCAACTGACTGAGCCACCCAGGCGCCCCCCCCCCCACCCTTTGTGTTTTTTAAACACAGTTTTAAAAGTTTCATATTATTCATTTTAAAAATTCTTATTGCGTTTGTTCTTGAACTCTGATAATTCTCCTTGAAAAGTCACCAAGAACTTTCTGATTTTCTCACATTTTTAATCTACTTTCTTTGAAGTTGTTAGGAAAAGAAACACTTGAAATTTGATGTATCTATTAAATTTAGAAATAGACATTCTCTATACCCCAGCAATCCTACCTTTTTTTTTTTACATTATCTACTCCTGGAACACACTTATATATGTGGATCATTTATATTATTATGTTCTTAAGTGTTTACAAGGGTCATTTTGCCTGAATTTTTGTAGTGATACAAAATTTTTGAACAAACTTAATGCCCACCTATAGGGACATGTCTAGGTCATGATATGTAAATGCAATGGAGTAGCATGAAATATTTTGAAAGAATGATAAAGGTTCATATATATTAACAGGAACATTCTTTAGGAGATATGGTTAAATCAGAATGAGATCTTGCCATCTGCAATGATATAGATGGAGCTAGAGTGTATTATGCTAAGCGAAATAAGTCAGTCAGAGAAAGACAGATATATGATTTCTCTCATGTGGAATTGGAGAAACTTAACAGATAAGCATAGGGGAAGGGAAGGATTAAAAAAACAAAAACAGAGAGGGGGAGGCAAACTGTAAAGACTCTTAAATACAGAGAACAAACTGAGGGTTGATGGGGGGGCGTGCACGTGGGGTAAGTTAAATAGGTGACAGGCATTAAGGAGGGCACTTTTTGGGATGAGCACTGGGTTTCATATGTAAGAGATGAATCACTGGGTTCTGCTCCTGAAGACAAGACTACACTGTATGTTAACTAACTTCAAAAAAGATATATGAAAATTAAGAAAAGAAATAGACAAAAACCAGAAACAATTGAAATAAGAACTTAAATGAACTTAAGAAAGTAACATAAGAAATAGGCAAAATCATATCAGATTTGAAGACTAATGTATAAGGTTCCCAAGGGGGGGTAGATTCAAGTGAAAACTTAGTAAATAAATTTTTAAAAAAACTTGTAAGAAGAGCTGGAATCAGCCAAGAAAATGAAAATGAGATTAAGAAAAAAAAGGAAACAAAACAATCCAAATATAAAGAGGTTGGAGATGGACAGATGAGGTTGAGTACATGACAAATGGTGACTATGAAGAAGAAAGCCAAAACACTAAAATAAAATAAAACTTAAAAGAGTAATTCAAGAAAAATGTTCAGAAACAAAAGAAAATGTGAACCTCCACTTTGAAGGAGCCTATTGAGGAAACTGACCAAGAACAAACAACTCTAACATCTACTCCAGTGAAATTATAAGACTTGAAAGGGAAAGAAAAAATCCAGAGGGCCTGAGGCAAAAAGATAAAATAAATCCACAAATGCAAAAGAATCAGAATGATATCAAATTCCTCTTTCAAATATGTAATAAAAGGCAATATGGGGCAGAATTTTCAAGAAACTTAAGGAAATAAAGGAAAAACCATAAAACTTAAAGAAGTGCAGGACAAGTTATCCAAGTTTCGAGGGCACAAGAAAACAGGCTTGAGTATGGCAGAACTCAGAGAATACTTTACAAATGTTTCCAAAAAAGTCTATTCAGGGATGAGCTTCAGCCAAAAGATAACTGAAACAGCAATGTAAAAGGACTGGCAGGTAAGCATTTCACAGATTTAATTAGAGAGCTATGCTTAAAACAAGGGTGGATTCGTGGATTAAAAGTCTATCAATAGAAATAGCACTTCTAATTTATTTTGACAAAGAGGAAATAATACAGCTAATAAAATGAGAGGAGAAGAGAAGGTAATGTAGAATAGTATAAATTGACTGTAGTAAATGAGAATGTATGGGATTCAAAGGATATCATTTAAAGAAAGCAAAAGTTAACTAAGGAAAATGGGTTTAAGAATCTGCAAATAGTATTAATACAAAAGTAGTGACTAGAACAGAAAGGCAAACCTTCCTGAAAGCCCAAAGAAATTAGAGAGCAGTGGGAAACAGCAAGAACAAAAACTAAG
Source organism: Panthera uncia (assembly GCF_023721935.1). NCBI lineage: Eukaryota > Metazoa > Chordata > Mammalia > Carnivora > Felidae > Panthera > Panthera uncia. The sequence continues at coordinate 115,690,267 of NC_064810.1, read as the reverse complement.
AACCCAGAAAAGCAAAGAGATAAAGAAACACAGTACTTAGAACATAAGATGGCACAACTCAGACGAATAAACACAAATACCGTATGATTTCGCTCATATGTGGAATCTAAAAACACAGATGAATAAACAAACAATAAGCAGAATCAGACCTATAAATACCAGAGAGCAGAGGATGATGGCTGCTGGAAGAGGGGGCTGCGGAGATGGGCAAAACGGGTGAAGGGGAGTGGGAGACACAGGCTTCTAGTTATGAAATGGGTAAGTCACAGCTATAACAGGCCCAGCATAGGGAATATAGTCAGCGGTATTGTAATAACATTGTATAGCGACAGATGGTAGCTATAATTGTGGCGAGCACAGCATAACATACAGAGAAGTGAAACCACTATGTTGTACGCCTGAGACTAATGCAACATCATGTATCAACTCTACTCAGATAAAAAAGTTAAAGATAAATAAATACAAAAGATGAAATGACAGAATTGAGACCGAACGTAAGAATCGTATCAACAAATACGAATGGGCTTGACTTGGCTCTCTAAAGAAAAATAACTTAAAATTGGCTTATAAAACAGAATCTGACCGTGTGGTATGTACAAGAGACACACTTAAAATTCGGTGACTCAAACAGGCCGAAAATAACAGAATGCGTAAAGATGGACCAGACAAAAAGAAAACAGAGCTTAGAAATCTGATAGGAAAGTCGACTTCAGCCAAAAAGCATTAAGTGAGACCAAAGAAGAGATACGTTATAATACTAAAAGCCACAAACTAAAATGAGGATAGCAGTAAAGCCTAATAAACATAAGCAGTTAGCAAATCGCATAGAAACCTTGATGATTCATTTTATGTGTCCATTTGAGGGGGCCCGGAGATGCCCAGGTTAAACATTATTTCTCGGTGAGTCTATAAGGGTGATTCCGGCTAAAATTAGTATTAGAATCAGTAGACTCAGTATAACAGACTGCTCTCAGCAATGCAGGTGGGCACCATCCAATTCATTAAGGGCCTGATTAGAACAAAAGAGAATGTGTCCCCTTCCTGCCTGCCTACCTGAGCAGGGACTTCAGTGTTCTCTTGCCCTCAGACTGGGACTCACAGCATCAGCTGATGTACACCTGCTCCCCAAGCCTTTGGACTCAGACTGGAATTACACTACCAGCTTTCCTGGGTCTCCAGCCTGCAGAGGGCAGATTTTGGGACTCCTTGATCTCTGTAACCGTGTAAGCCGATCCCTTCACTCTCCTAGAGCCTGGGGAGGCCAAGATCAAGGCATCAGATTTGGTGTCAGGTAAATGCCTGCGTCCTCACTCGCTGCCATCTTCTCACTGTGCACTCACATGACAGAAGGGCCAGGGAACTCTGTGGGGCCTCTTTTATAAAGCACTAATCCCAAATATGAGGGTGGCCCAATCACTGTCTAAAGGCCTCACCGCCTAATAATATCACCTTGGGGATTAATATTGCAACGTATGAGGGGTGCCTGGGTGGCTCAGTCAGTTAAGCGTCCGTCTACGGCTCAGGTCATGATCTCACAGTTCGTGGGTTCGAGCCCCGCGTCAGACTCTGTGCTGACAGCTCGGAGCCTGGAGCCTGCTTCGGATTCTGTGTCTCCCTCTCTCTCTGCCCCTCCCCCGCTCGTGCTCTGTCTCTCTCTGTCTCTCAAAAATAAATAAATGTAAAGATTGCAACGTATGAATTTTGGAGAGACTGGGATATCTGGAGGGACAAACATTCAGACCATAGCACATATTTTATTCATTATGAATAAAACCTAAAATTGTATCAAACATAATTATGGCAGTAACCTGTTTATCCCATTCATGAGTATAGTATTAAACCTACTTAGTCCCATCATCTTCCTCTTTATCTTCCATGCTCCAGGAATTTCTTTTATATCTCCCCTGCCCCTTGGAATCACTATAGCCAACCAAAAGTACTGCATCAAAAATAATAAACGAGAGGGGCACCTGGGTGGCTCAGTCGGTTAAATGTCTGACTCTTGATTTTGGCTCAGGTCACGGTCTCACAGTTCGTGGGCTGGAGCCCGGCACTGGGCTTCCTGCTGGCAGTGTGGAGCCTGCTTGGGATTCTCTCTCTCTCCCTCTCTCTCTGCTCCTCTCTGTCTCATGAGCACATGTGCACACACGCTCTCTTTATCTCCCTCTCAAAATGAATAAATAAACTTTACACAAATTATAAATGAGAAAGGCAATACTATTGACTCAGAATATTAACAAAACTCAAATGAATGTGGTTACACACACTTTCACAAGCACACACTCACACGCTAACATTCACATTCACATACTGAGCCCTGAGGATAGTTGAACAAAAAGCCATTGCCTTTAAGGCAATTCGGCATTCCCAGATGATATGCTAATGAAGCAAGTGAGCAGTTCTAAGTCACTGATATCACATCATTCAGCACACAATTTCCAAAAACAAGTTAACGAACCAGTTTTTAAAAAATCATTGAGAATAAGCACAGTTTGACACATACCAATGGAGCCAGTCCATTTGCTTGCTGAAATCGACTCTATCTTGGGTCCTTTCTAAACTAAAGCAAGCTTGACATCAGCTGTCATCAGAAATGGTACAAGAATAAAAAAGGATAAGTGTACCCCGAGACTGTTGACAGAAGTACTATTTTCTCTCCTGGAGTAACTATATTCAAACCACGGTAACGCCATAAGAGCTAATTACCTGATGAAAATGTTCTTGTGAATAGCTCGTGTCTCCAGAGAACTCTTCTTGCTAGATTTATTTAAAAATATTTCAAGTAGAAACTCTTTACAGTACACAAATATTTCTCATTTTGTTAAATACCTTTAAAGTAATTATTCAAAAAACTTGAATAAAAAGAAGATAGGTTTCCTCATTCGGAGGTACTTGCGCATCATTTGGTTGTGTCTGTGCTTGTGTGTGTCCTTGTCTGTGTCTCTGGAGGTTTGTGTCTGCGTGAGGACAGACAAACTTGGATTCTGTCCATCTGTTGTTTCATATGTACATTCTCTCAGACAAATATCCACGTGTATTTTACTGCTCTTAGAAATGCTTCAGTTCAGAGTTTCTACTTGAAACATTTTTAGGTAAATCTAGAAAGAAGGGTTCTCTGGAGATATGAACTATTTATTATAACATTCTTCTATGGTCCAGCATGAAATGTCCTTTTCTTCACGCTTTCAGGCCTCTTTACTGTCTATAACCATTTTTGTTAATCCAGTTGATCCCTGCTGGATTATTGGTGGTCTTTCATTCATCTGCAGGAACATCTTTGGAGGGTTCAGAACTTTATCTGAAAAAACATCAAGGCTCTACCTGACACCTAGTTCTATGTAGAGGAAAATTCTCCCTCCAGAATTCTCTTACCCACTGACTGTTTAGTCTCCCAAGATTATATATCACAGTCTGATGCTTTAATGTTTATTGTCATCTTTTATCCCATTACTTTTGGTATTAAAATTTCTACTTCTTTGATGATCTTTATGTCTAGACTCTGCATTCATGACTGCCGACTTATCATTTTATCATTTTGTCTCACTACTCTTTTACCAAGGAAGTGTGTGAAGAGCTTAAAACTTTCCACCTCAATCCAATTTCTGCCATTACCATAAAAGAAATACATGTGCGTGCATACACACACACACACACACACACACACACACCTGTCAACATGTACACTTTATCCAGCAAATCAATCTCAAATTATTTAGCTTCTCTCCTCCAACAATCATCAGCTATAGTGTATTTCAATCAATCATAATCAGGATCGTAACATAAAATATATCACAAAAAAAGATCCCATGTCTGAAATAAAAAACATTGCATGCTCTCACCACTAGCTCCTTCCTCTACCTCTCCTTGACTTTATGTATATTATTTCCATTTTTTAAAAATTATCTCCACCTTTTTGAAATTTATTTTTTGAGGCAGAGAGAATGTGAGGGTGGGGGGGAGGGTGGAGAGAGCAGGAAACAGAGGATCCTAAGTGGGCTCTGAACCCTGAGATCATGACCTGAGCTGAAGGTGGACACTCAACTGCCTGAGCCACTCAGGTCCCCCTTCACTTTTAGTTTCATTCAGACAAAATCATCCACGATCTGTGCTCCTTTGCTATCCCACTGCTTTCAGTCTAGTGAGAGACACAGTGGGAAAAGAATTATATTACAGTATGATTCAGTGCTGTGATCGGCCAGCACTTTCTCAGATTCCATGGATTTTATTTACTTAATGCCTCCCAGATTCATCCACTTATTTTCCATATTTACTGCATGTTTTTAAGAATTGACCACAGACATCTCTTGCCCGGCTGACTCTGACACTTCCTTAGTGAACATTTCTGACTCATGGATTATATGTGTTCAATCCATTTCTCATGATGAAGCCTGAGTGATCTTTCTAAAATGAACATTTTCTATTTCTTCCTTGTTTAAAATATTTCAGCAGCCATCGGGTTGATATGGGAGTAAAAACCAAATTCTTTAATATAGTTTATAGGATGCCATACTTATATAATATATATTTGTAAGGGACATATATTTATATAATATATATCCCTAAAGTATATTTTCTCTGCTGTCTTCTCTCCTTGCTCTCACCACATGTCCTTGCATGTAATCTACAGTTTAGTCATACTGCATTGTTTTGGACAAATTATGCTTCTTCACACCCAGCAACTTGGCACATGCCATTTCTCTGATGGATATACACTGCTTGGATATACTGATGGATATACTTAACTTTCCCAACTTTCAGTTAAATTCCGTTTTCTCCAGCCTCAGGCTTTCGGGGCACTGGTGAAGAGGGCGATTTTTTTTAACTGCATTTTTCAGCCAGGTGGGAGGCTAGGACTGAATACAACCTAAATTATGCATCGATTTATGCCTTGAAATAAAAAGTGCTATGAATTAATAATGTCCATGCCTCTAAATACAAGGTGCTATGATTAGCAAGAGGCATTAGGTTCACCGTCTAAATTTATACTTTCCTTCTTGTTGTTTTGACTTCATTCATGGCCATGTGAGGGAAATGCGCTGTGGGATTCATGTCACGAACACACACTCGCAGTGTGCCACATGGGTCTCAGTTGGCTCTGAATGTGTTAATCACCTAAACTCTACCCTTGAATTCAGATTTCAGACACCTCGACTCTGACCATCACATATGAAGCTAGAGCTTAAAAAAGAAAATGTGAGAAAAAAACAGGGGTCCTAATTATGAAGGAAACATGCCGCCTTCTTGGATGTAATAAAGAAAAAAAAAAAACTTCTTGAAATTATTGCAAACCAAAGGTGAAGAAAATGTGAAACATGTGTGCCTGGTAAACTACCTTTCCATAAATGAGATTTTCATATGAAATCAAAGAATAATAAATTTTCTTTAAAGGCCTGCTTCTTTACTTTTATCTTATCTTTAAAACAGGAGAAGTCTGAAGCAGTGGGGGTATGAAAGAATTACAAAGGAAAACAAGCTTGTTAAATTGGAAGAAGAGAGAGAATTCCTTAGGAGAATGTTTGAAATCTTGAAGAACAGAATAGACAGATATGAAAAAGAAATGAACGTGAGCCTAGTTGCTTTTGAAGAGAAAATTTCAAAATAAAGATATTTTAGGTGTTACTAAAGCCAAGAGAATAATTATGACCCAAAAGGAAATGAAGAGAGTCACCGTGGAGGGATACGTCCAGAGGGATCCCAAATCCAATACTGGGTGTGGACTCATATTGTTAATGTAGAGAGTCTGTAATGAGAGCAATTGATGAACAAGCCATTGAAGACTGAGTCAACTTTGCCAAGTGGTTACTTTACATAAAAGATGAACAGATTTAAGAGGCAAAAATAGGAATGTCAGACAAAGTATTAAAATATTACTAGGAGAGTTTCACATGGCAAAATTACTGTGGTTGGAGATGTAGGTATTGCCTGTGATCTATACTGATATAGAATATGAGATATACTGAAATGGCTCTTGGCAGGATTATGGTAGATTGAATGATTTCTTGGATTAATTGTTAGCCTATTAGAAACCATCTCCTGTATGCTATTGTCCAATTCAGAGAAGTAAAGATAGAAAAGATTGTTTTAATTATATTTTTAGTGTTTCCTTATTTATTTCTAAGAGAGAGAGAGAGATGGAGACAGAACCCCAAGCAGACTCTATGCTGTCAGTGTAGAGCCAGACCCGGGGCTCACGCACCGTGAGATCATGACCTGAACCCAAATCAAGAGTCAGACACTTAACCAACTGAGCCACGTAGGCGCCCCAAGATTTTCTTTTTTAAATAACAGATACGTTTTGCTCACTTAGAAGTGATTGAATTTCATATTTCTTATTCAGAGTGAACTCAAAGAAAAAAAAATCTAGCCATAAAACGTTTGAACCCAAAATGTTGGCGCCCAAAAGCAAAAGCAAAGATAAAAGGAGGGAGGGGAATGCCGCCGCCCAACGCTAGACACACGGAAGCAAAACGACCAACTTCACGGCCAGGTTATGCATCACAAATGCAAAAGTAGACCTTCTTAAAAGGAGTGCATCAAAGGAAAATTATACCTCATTGCGTATCTCACAACTGCGGAAGATGTAGCCGAAGAATGATGAGCACACTTCAGACGGTCGACTAACTTCTTATTCCAAAGAAGTTATATCCTTTTTTCCCTAAAACATGGCACTGATACGTGAACGAGAAAGGGAGAAAACAGGAAGAGACTTCCAGTTCAAAAGGAATGACTATCTATATTAGCTGTCTATTGCTGTGGTAACAAAGTACCACAACTTAATTGGCGAAAATGGCAGAAATTAATTTTCTTATTTCCTGTCTGTTAAAAGTTGAAAAAAAAAAAAAAAAAACTCTCACTGGCCTAAAATCAAGGCATCAGGAATGTTATCTTTCTGAATGTTCTACAGGGAAATCCATTTCCTTGTCTTTTCCAAATTTCTCAAAACTGCCAGATAGTCTTGGCTCATAACCCCTCTCATAGTTTCAAATCCATCAACAGTGAGAGGAGTCCTTCCTCCTTCACACCAGTCCAACCTTCTCTTCTGTTTCTCTCATCCGTCTTCAAGGACCCTTAGATTACACTGGGCACACTCAGAAAATGTAGGATAATTTCCCTATTGTAAGGTCAGCTGATTGGCAACCTTAATAATCTCTGCAACTTCAATTCCCCTTTGCCAGATATCACAGCATACTAACACATTTTGGGGATTAGGACATGGTTATCTTTGGTGGGCCATTATTTTGCCTGCTGTCTGAGTTCTGGCTGCTATAACAAAATACCCTAGACTGCTCAACAGCAAACATTTATTTCTCACATTTTTGGAGGCTGGATGTCAAGTGAATGTGCCATCGTGGTTGGTTTCTTAGCAAGGGCCCTCTTTAGGATTTACAGAAAGCTTTCATCTTGCTGTATCTTTCCATGACATAAAGAGATCATCTCTCATGTGTCCCTACTTATAAAAACACTAATACCGTCAAAAGGCCCCACCTCCAAACATTATCACGCTTGGGATCACAGCTTCGGCATATGACTGAGGAAAGCACAAAAACACTCAGTCCACACCACCTACCACACCATCTGTATGAAACAGCAGTGGGACAAAAAATGAGCAGGGCTGAATCACTGGGCCTGAAGACAATGGTGACTAGGCCATTTGGCTTTGGAAGGATATCAGGGACTAAATGGTTTTGTTAGGTATATTAGACAATATCTGTAATTAACACAATATAATGAGTGATGCTAGGACACCTGGATACTTGGAAACAGGAAACAAGATAAAATAGATTCACTCTTCACCAGACGCCAGGATAAATTTCTAAAATCTGTATGTAAAATATAAATTGTACAAGTATTACAGAAAAACACAGATGATGGACAAATCATTCTATGACTCAAAATGTAGACAAATTGACAAACTGAGGGAAAAGACTGGTTAACTTGATGTTTAAAAAAAAGGAGAAAATAGATTTTTGTAGGCCAGCTTTATGGAAGTGGAAATAGGGCTCTCCTAATAGATTGTTCATCTCTTTCCCCCAAAAGAGGCAGTGACTTTCCTAGATGACTAAAGAAGTAAAGGTCAAACCCAACTGGCTAATAGGAAAACAAACAAACAAACAAATAACAGGGACTCAGGGAACCATAGAAAATAATTTCTATTCTTCTGATCTCATTTCCATGAGAGTCATCAGGTAGAATCACAGCCCTGATACTCCTTCCCCCCACTCCCTTTCTCCAATCCCAAGAAATCAGACATTTCCTTGAACTGAAGATTTTTTTAACTGGTTGGAGCTAACCCATTAAACTAGTAAAGGTGGGAATCCATTATTTATTTCAGTTATGTTGTGTATAAATATCATCTCTCACTTATCTTTCTACAACACTTAAAGTGCCTTTGGTGAAGTTTCAAATATTAAGTTGAATGTATCAGTCTGTTCCTTTACATTGAATATACTGTGTATTGTTTGGGAAGTCCTTTCCTACTCTTACATCAAGAGGCTGTGCTTGTACATTTTCTTCTAGAAATTTAATAGTGTTACCTTTCATATTTAGCGTTTGATGCCACTTGGATAAAAGAAGAAGATAGAATAACCTTCAAACGCTGGCAAAATCTTAAAAAAGCAGATCCCGAACAGGACTATCCAAACAGTCTATAAACATATGAAAGGGCGCTCAGCTTCCTTAGTACTCACAGAAATGCAAACTAATGGGTTCCTGGGTGGCTCAGTCAGTTGAGATTCAGAGTTCAGCTCAGGTCATGATCTCAAGGTTTATGAGTTCAAGCCCCGCATCTGGCTCTGTGCTGACCGCTTGGAGCCCGGAGCCTGCTTCAGATTCTGTGTCTCCTCCTCTCTCTGCCCCTCCCCTGCTCATGCTCTATCCTCCTGTCTCTCAATAATAAAATAAATGTTAAAAAAAAAAAGAAATGTAAACTAAAATGACAAAGGAACACCTCTAGAGACACACTGATTAGCTAAAATGTTTAAAGTTTGACCATTCCCAGCATCAGTGATGATGAGACATGAGAAATTTTAACCCTGATGATGGGAGCACTACGCCTGGTACACATGTACCAGAGAATGACTGGTCCACTCCTTTGGAAAAACAGGCATTATTTGGTAAGTGGAAGATAGAAATACCCCAAGTCCATTGGAAGGAATACATCCTAGAGAAACTTTTCACATATGTACCAGGGTATATACAATAGTTGAGGACACCAACTTTCATAATAGTATAAACTAGAAATAGCCCATATGTTCATCCAAAGCAGAAGGGTATATATTTTACTCTGTATTGATATAAGAGGATGCAACAACACACACAAAATAGAACAACATACACAAAATACAACAACAAAAGTTAGCTACTGTTACATGCAACAACGTGGTTGTGTCTCACAACATATTGCTGAGACAAAGAAGCCAGATACCAAAGAATACATTCATTATGATCTCACGTGTACAAATGAGATCCAAAACAGGTGAAACTAAATAATACTATTTAGGGATCTATTCCTAAGTAATAATATATGAGTTAAAACAAAGACGGTATTGTCATAAAAATCATATAGTAGCTAGCTGAGAGGGGAGGAGGGATGATACCTGAGAACGGGGTAGACTTCTGAGGTGTTGATAACTTTCTTTTGCTTGATGGGGGCTGCAGTACACAGCATTTACAAATATCTTTAAACTATACATGTATATTTGCACTATCCTGTATGTGTAATATATCTCACACTCAAATGTGGGGCCTCCCACAACATACAATCTTGTGGAAAACCTAAAACACATGACTTCCACAGTACAATGACTTGAGAAAACAACTGTCAATATCTGACAAGATTGAATATGGGTCTATCCGACGTTGAGTTTATTCCACTTCTAGAATACACAAGAATGTTCCAGAAAGCATGGTTTGCAGTTTTGTGAAGCTGCTACAACTGAGGGTGTCACTCTCTCCCACTCTGTTTAGCACAGTAAAGAACAATGCTAGGTATTACACCCTCTGTACAGTCTCAGTGTTTTATCACAGTCCCCAGGCATGAAGGGGAATGAGGACAAGGATCTGAGTCCTCCATTCTGCACATCAGGTTTATCATTAGTAAAGCCGTTATTGACCTACACCTGTCTGGTTATGGTGCATTATCTGTCGATTGGATCTGAACTCAGAAAGGGAAAAAAAAGTAGTTTTATTTCCACCTCCTCAAAGCTAATAAAGATAGGATATACAGACTCTTTTACTTGTGCCTCCTTAACTCTCTAGACTTATTTCCCACTTTTCTTTCCTTCCACAACCCTGCCTTCCTGAAGGCTAGTCCTGGAAATGACTTTAGCTTCTCCAGATAAACCATGTAGCCCCGTGTCTCATTTCCTTACCTCAGCCTGACTCTTTGTCCTGAAATATTTTGCTCTTTTCTTTGTAGGCTAGTGGAAAATCTTTACTCTCATTATTAACATTCAGATCAAGCACTAAATATTTTTAGAGCTTCATTCTTAAGTCTTCTTCCACCTACAGAAGTGGCATTTTTTCCACACCTTCTTCTGTGCCCCATCTAGACTACATCTGGTCCATTTTTACAAGGTCAGCTTGAACCTCTAGGCTACAGAGATAAATAAATGTTTTGAAGCCCAGAGATAGTGGAGTTTCTAGCACAAAGAATTTATAAGATTGAAATAAACTGATATCCTCTAAAGCAGAGGACTTTTTTGCCAAGAAGGGAGTTGTTATCTAGTAGTTGAGGTCAGATCATAGAGGAAATAGTTGCCCTGATAAGTTGATTCCTGACAGCAGAAAAAGAAAGGTACCATCAGCAGAAGAGCTGACGAGCGCTACAGAAGAAAACACATTGGCGTTGGCTTAAAAGCACTTATTCTGACTTTCTAGGAAAGCCTAGTAAATGACATAGGTGGATGCTTAGTGGCAAGGGCATCGTTGAGAAAGTTTTCCTCTCAGATTGATAAATGACAGAGAGAATGCCACTTGTTCCATACATCAGGTATGTGGCTTAAGAGGCAGAACACAGGTTGGATTTCAGCTTCCCATTCACTTCTGGGCTGAGTGGTCTTGAGCAGAGTATTCCAGCAGAAACTTTTAATCCCTTAAATGGATTTGGTCATCAAGAAGCACTAAGGTGTTATTTTTGCCTAAGATGTTATTTTTGCCTTGAATTCCTCTGGTGATTCTTGACTGCTCAGAGTGATTGCCCACTACTTAGCCTGTCAAGCAGGGCCTTGCGTAGACAAGCCTCTGCCTACTTCACCCTGACCTTTCGACAGTTCCCCCAACGACTGCATAATTGTCATCCTAGAAACCCTATGCCTTCTGGTCTCCATGTTGCTTGTCTGCCACAGAAATGTCCAACTCTTCTTATACTACCTAGTTCTGGGTCAGCCTTAGTGTACCTGTTCAGGCTACATATCCCAAGAAAAACTTTCTTCATCCAATCTCTATGGATCAGGTGCTCTTTGCATAATTGCCATGGGAACTTATTTCTCTTTATCCTAACATAGCTCAAGCTATACTGTAACTATTTGTTTCTTTGAATAGCTTCCTTTTAACAGAATCTGCTAATAACCCCCATCTCATTGTATTACTTTTAACAAAGTACCAAAAACTAGGTGGCTTAAAACAACAGAAATTCATTGTCTCACATCTGTGGAGGTCACATGTTTGGAATCAAGGGATCAGCAGTGTGCCATGCTCTCTCTGGAAGGCTTTAGACAACCTTTTGCCTTGTCTGGCTTCTGGTGTTTGCCACCAATCTTTGGCGTCCCTTGGCTTACAAATGCATCATTCCAGCAGCACGCCATCTTCTCACTGTGTGTTTTCACATTGTCTTCCTTCTGTGCGGGTCTGTTTCTGTGTCAAAATTTCTCCTTTTTACAAGGACTCAGGTCATGCTGAATGAGACCTAATGATCTCATTTGTACTTGATTAACTCCGTAAAGGTTCCCATATCCAAATAAGGTCATATTCTGAAGTACTGAGGGTTAATATTTCACGATATATTCTGGGGCACACAATTTAATCCGTAAAAATCCCCAAATGTTGACATCATTCCTCTACTCCAATGCAATAGGAGAAGAGTGAATTCCATTATTTCATTTGCATTTGTCAAAACAAGAGGATTGAGCTTATCTTGTTCACATTAGCTCTTCACTAAAAAAAAACAAAAACAAAAACAAAAACAAACAAACAAAAAAACATACCCACTGTTCATTTTTTTTTGTTTTTCATTTTTTTTAACATTTTTAAAATATTTATTTATTTCTGAGAGAGACAGAGAGAGAGAGACAGAGACAGAGTGCGAGTGGGGGAGGGTGCACAGAGAGAGGGAGACACCGAATCCGAATCAGGCTCCAGGCTCCGAGCTGTCAGCACAGAGCCCGACGCGGGGCTTGAACTCATGAACCCTGAGATCATGACCTGAGCTGAAGTCAGAAGCTCAACTGACTGAGCCACCCAGACACCCCTTTGCTTTTTCATTTTGGATCAGTTCTTCTGTACCTTCCCACAAGAGCATGAGGTTTCATTGTTTTTCACTAGTATATCTCAAGTGTTTTCACAGTCCCTAACACACAACTAGTAAATATTCGATGAATGAATAAGTAAAGATGCAACCAGTACAAGGGTGTTCTGTTCACTTCGACAGGCCAATAAGTCAAGAGGCAAGGTGTTAGGGTAAGGAAAACAACTTTATTCAGAAAGCCAACAAACTGAGGTGAGGTGGACTACTGTCCTAAAGAACTCCCCTCTACGCACACGCGCGTGCACACACACACACACACACACACATGCACATGAAACTGGAGCTTTTCCTATGTTAGCAAACAGGGGAAGGAGGAGGAGATTAAAGTCGAAAGATGACTGATGTTGGTAAATATCCGCGGAAGGTCATGGAACTTCTTTGTCCTTAGTTCAAATTTGCATACAGGAAACTGGCCATGTTGTTTCTGTAAATCTTAAACATGACATGGAAATTTCTGTATGTACTTCCTTACATCTTTGGGGGTGGTAAGTTTCCAGTAAAAAGCAGGTTTTGCAAATCTCAGCTGTAAGCAAAATTCCTTGGATGATTAACATGCCTGTCTGCAGGGCTAAGCAGAAGTTTCTAAGCTGTGGGTCGCAGCAGCAAGGGAAACAAACAATATGGAGTTAGACTTGCTAAATTTCTCCCTGTTACCAAGGTATCTCTATCTTTTCAAGCTTTTGTATACTGTCCTCTTTAAATCACCTGTTTATGTGCCTGACTTGCATTTACTACATTGGCGATCTTTATCTTATTTACTTGTAGATTTCCCTTTGTACTTTTTTAAAGAATCACATAATTTGATATAAACATTGCCCCTAGTCTTTCCCTGTCCTTTAACTGATTTGATAGTGGGTTTTTGCTCATTTGTTTCCTTTTGTTTTTGTTTTTTTGTTTTCTTTGTCACATAAAATTGTCAACCTGAACATAAAGAGCCACACAGAGAGTCAAACAAATCTTTGTTTGGGATTAAAGAAATGCAATCTGAGAAGCACAGATTCAGGTAGAAACCCAAATAGTGTTTCTACTTATAGGGTGAAAGCAGGGTGTTTTATGAGGAAAAAGGAAAGGGTGAGTTGAAGGAGAGAAAAAGATTTGTGTGGGTGTTTTAACAAGCTAAACTACTCTGTGTTATACATGAATTAAGTGCCGATTTATCTCAGAAAGCCCATAATCATCAGTCTTGTGATCAGGACGTCCATTCTCCTGCTGACTTCTCAAACATTTGCCTGAAAAGGTTGCTGTTTCAGCCAGTCCCGAGGTTTGGGTCCAGTTCATACACAGGCAAGAAAAGCAATTTCTTTCCAATGGCTACTCATTCCAAATCCACTTTAGAATGACTCTAACCACATCCTTTTCAACAAAATATTTTAAAGTTGATATAATGAGACGTATCAAGTTTTTCATTTATGGCTTTGACTTTTTTGAATCTTTATCTCAAAATTAAATACTCCCTCCCTTTTATTTTTTAATATTCGTACACATTGTGTGGTCTGCAACTTTTTGTATCGCAGGACTCAGTGCATAGTAGCCATTTAAGGATACTTCATGTATGAATAACTGAATGATTGGTACAGAGAAGGATAGTAGTGAACCCGCCAACAGAATTAAGTCTGGAGGTCACATAGCCCATTTAAAGATTGGAGAGAACACCAGGAAGGGACTTAGAATATGCTTCCCTTAAGATAATGGAAATCTAGCCCAAGGGAACGAGAAATGAAACAGTCTGCTCATCTAGTCACAAGGTAAAACTAGGCTTTTAAACCCTCAGTTGCAAGCCGTTAGGGAACTCAGGACTTTGGAGCATTAGATCCCCATTCTCCTGGGTGTCACCACACCTATAAGTAAGCCTATCTTTCTTCACTGCAAAAGCTCAGGGTCAGTATTTTTATTGGCTTGCTATGTATTAGGGGTGGACAAATTCTCCTTTGGTTCACTTACAGTAGCAAAGCTGAAAACCCTACTATCTGCTATGCTCAGGGTGTTTTCTGGCCTGGGAGATAGAGACATAAATTAAAGTAACTGGGAAAGGAGAGGGACATTCAGCTGAATCCAAGCTGTCAATTCTTGTAGGTGAAGAAAGAACACAATTCCTAGACACGAGAAATGCTATGAGCCAAGTGGACAGCAGAGCGGTGGCTTTGGATATTCTATTCAGTTAGGAGTAGAATTCCACTCATGGATTGGGTTTAGGTCAATATCCAACCCGGCAAATCATACCGTGATGACTCAGGCAGAATTCTGAGAGACCCAGAGAGCCAAAAATAAAATGGTGAGATACTTGGTTATAGAACTGGAGCAAACACAGCTATGGCTGTAGAAAAGATGATGAGTTTGTATGCAAGGAGGCATGTGGTTCAGCAGAATGGTTCAACAGAGCCACACGTGTGAGAGATTCAGAACAGCAGCACTAGGTACAGGCCCTCCAAATGGTGGTCAAGGGCGTCAAGGGACCCCCTGGAAGAAAATGGAAAGTGCCCCTAAGATTAAAATTATTAAAATGAAAATTATTATGAAGAAAGGATATAAACTGGCACCACTGTATTCAAAAAAGGATGAGAACAGTTACCTGGTAGTTAATCTTTACCAAACTCATCTTTGGGGTAGCTATCCTGTCCATAATTATATAATCAGTAATTCTTTTTCTGGTCTTAACATGCTAAGATTTAGAAACATGATACACAGCTAAAAGCCAAGGACACTAACACCTAGGAAAATACAAATAGTAAATAAATTAATTAAAGTTATCTTGGTTTCTAATAATGGTTATTGAAAGTACCTAGCCTTCATTCTAACCTGCTCAATACTGCATTCCTCGGGAGGATGGGATTTAATTTCTGAGCAACAAATCTGTTGCAGCCAAAACACGTTTCTTTTTTCTTAAATGTGAGGAAGGAGGGAAATAACTTGTAAGACATGGAGTCCTTTCAGAGTCACATTTGTGATTAAATCGAGCAACTTCAGCCCACTGTTGTTTTTTTTGTTTTTTAAAAAGACTATATAATGCAAAAATTATGCATGGAGTGTACAATAAAAGATGTGACTGGAGAGATTAAAAGTTAAACAAACCTGCAGAAATCACAGCATGACAGCAAATTCCAGATGGCTGCAAAATCCCCAGGGTCCTTGAGGAGCTTTGAAAGGGCAGGTTGCGTGTCATCTAACAGATTTTCATCCCTGTAAGCCTATAAAGGAAGAAAGAAATGTTCCTGAACATACACAACTTCAAAGAATGATTGTTTTGAACTCGGTGTGGAGGCTTGGCCTAGTTCATGACCCAGTCACTACCCAAGGAATCCCAAGCCCAAAGGATCAGAGTGGTTCTGACAAGAATTTTCCCCTCTGCCCTCAATGCTATTCATTTGTTTTGCACGTGTATCCAAAGATAGTTCTGAAATCAGGTCTTGCCTTTTTGTTAACGTTTTAATAGCAGTAATAGGAAAAAAGTGAGATTGGGTAATGAAGGCCAGACTTTGGGGCCCCCAGGCGGGACGAGTGTTCCTGATTTATGGGAGACCCTGGGAATTAGAAGAGTCTGTGCCTCTAGAAACATTTAACTTTTGTCTTCATGGAAAATAGTAATGCAGCAGGAAGTAGGTGAAAAGCACATGGGCTTGGGAGGAAAATAGACCAGGTTTTGAATCTGGCGTCTGCCACTTTTCTGGTTCTATGCTCCTTAACTACCATTTTCTTGTGCTTTTTAGAGAGGGATTAACAATGCCTATTCAAGGCATTTTGCCAGGATTAAATGAAACATGTCACTCATTTAGTGCCTGGCACATTATAAGCACTCAATAACTACATGAATGTCAACTCATCTCCTTTTCTACAAGACCATGTGTACATGTATTCCTTCACTCCTTCAACTTAGTCTAAAGTTTTAGTCTGGTGCAAAACAGTCTCATATACGCAATTGAAAATACAATGCAACATACATGCGGTATGTGTGAAATCCTGCCTGCGCATAACACATGAAGTGAGCGCACATACACTTGCATGCAAACAACACGCGCTATTCACGGTTCCCGTGTTCAACAGCCACACGCAGCTAGCAGCTACTTCCTTGCAAAGGTAGCTTTCGAGTGTTAAGGACACAAATTTAAATTTATCTGGGAAACAAGTGTTTTGTTAGTGTTAACTCAGAAAAATATTCTTAATTGCTGATATCCTGATATCCTTATAGTAATACTATCTATCCTCTGCTGCTAGCAAATTCTCACTCCCTCTTACAAACTCTGCATTTCACATTTTTCCTTGCTTTTACCACTAACACTATCTTCACCCCCCCCCCCTTCGGCTAATGACCTTGCTTAGAAATTCACAGAAATAAAATAATCAATATGTTACCTTTTCCATCTTCCCACTATCAATAAGCACATGCATATATGCATTCTGCCTTCTTTTCAATTAAAACAGATGAACTTCCTGGGCCATTAATTAAGATAAACCACTGATTTTTTTAATAGGTTCTATCTCTACCTACCTACTGAAGAATTCAACCCTTAGAAATATCTCCCCTCTCTCCTTCAAATTAATTTTTTCTTCTCTGCACAGAGCCAGTCTCACCAGCTACCAAACATGTTTACTAGATATCTTCTTTTTCTAATGTTTATTTATTTTGAGAGGGGGTGGTGCAGAGAGAAAGAGAGAGAGACAGAGAGAGGGAAAGAGAGAGAATCCCAAGCAGGCTTCACCTGTCAGGGCCCATCCCAATGGCGGGGGTCAATCTCACGAACTATGAGATCATGACCTGAGCTGAAATCATTAATCAGACGCTTAACCACCTGAACCACCCAGGTATCCCTTAATAACTTTCTTCAAAATAAAATAGAATAAAATAGAACAGAATAAATAGAATAGAATCATAAAATAATAAATACCATGATCCCATGGCCCCTAACAGGCACTGTCATATTTTTCTACTCCCCTTTATAGCAAAACTCCTTTGATACTTACTATATTTTCTCTCATCTCTCACATTTAATTCATAATGAAATTCTATCAGCTCTAATTAAAACATATCGCATGAATCCAACAACTGCTCACTTCCTAACTTTTCAACAGTTTGAGCACCCTAGACTAGCCACCATCACTCCTCTCTCCGCAGTCATGAAAGCCTCTTGGCCAAACTCTTTGCTTCCACCCTGGCCCCTGGAGGCTCTTTTCCACACAGCTGTTCATCTAAACATTTCACTGGATCATATGACTTCTCTGCTGTCAACCATTCAAAGGCTTCCCACCATGCTTGGAATAATATAGAAAATCTTGATAAAGCCAAACATACTACTCTTCCCGTCTTCATCTATGAAATCTCCATCACTGCTGAAGTATCACTGGTTTATTCGCTTCTCTGTGCCCACAACCCTGTTCCTCTCTCAGCATCCTTGTCCTAGCCATTCCCTCTGTCTCTAAGGCAGATCATCTGATAGGAGAAAAGATACTCTCTTGCCCCAGAGAGGTCTTTACCGAAACACCGGGGATGACTTCCTTCACCACACAATCAAAAATAGTATTCCCCGCCTCTCTCTAACCCAGGGGTCATGTAGGCAAATACTTTCAGTAAAGGGCAAGGTAGTAAATATTTTAGGTATCACAGGCCACATATAGTCTCTGTTGCATATTTTTTTATCATTATTATTATTTGTATAACACTTTTAAAATATAAAGAACATTCTTAGCTTGTGGTTGTACAAAGTCAGGCCATGGGTGACATTTGACCCACTAGCTGTAATTTGGCCATGTTTGTCCAGTCTGTTTCCTGGCTGTACTTTTCTTCACATCACATATCACCTACATATATCATTTTATCATCGTTTTATTTTCCACTGGAATAGAAGCCCATGAGGGCAGGGACTCTGGTAGGTTAAGTATTATATTCCTAGCATCTAGAGCAGTGCTTTGCAAATAGTAGGTAGAAGAGGAGGAAAGCCTGTAAATATTTAATCCTAGGCCTTGTTGAATTTAATTCATACCCACCCAAGCAGTCTCACTTCTCTCTACCATTATTTGCCTTCCTCCAGTCTCCTGTCTCAGGAGCTTTCTCACAGGTAGCTTCCTCTGCATGGAATGTTCTTCCTGGCCCTTTAATTTTTTATACTCTTTCAGTTTTGTGTTTAAATGTAACTTCCCCAACTTAAAATGCCTCCCTGCCCCACCTGGGTGGCTCAGTCAGTTGAGAAACCAACTCTTGATTTCGGTTCAGGTCATGATCCCAAGGTTCTGAGATCAAGTCCCACGTCGGGTTCCACACTGAGTGTAGGGCCTGCATGGGATTTGCTCTCTCTCTCTCTCTCTCTCTTTCACTCTGCCCCTCCCTGGCTTTCACTCATAGACACAAGCATGTGCTCTCTCATAAATAAATAAACAAACAAACAAAATATCTCCCTGCCCATCATCTTTACTTAAAATGTACTGTTATGTTTCCCCCATAACCCTTAAGAAAATTGTGACTCCACTGTCATTTGCATGATTATTTCTTTATTACACATATGTCTTCCTTATTAAGCTGAAATCTTCATGAAGGCAGGAATCATGGTTTTGCTTTGTTTCATTTCATTTTTTTTCATCTTTGTATTTCTAACATCTAGGATCATGCTTGGCATCTAATAAGTATTAAATATTAACCTAATAAAATCTGTGCTTCCTTATAGTCACAAATGATGATATATTCAAAAATAATGTTAAAAGTAATTAATGCTATGAAGTAATTTAAATGTTTACTGAAGTCTCTGGAAGAGGTATCATATCGGGCAATTTCCTTTCATGAACACATCTGTTCCCTGGATTGTCATAGAAGTCACTCTAAATGTCACCTCTGTTTCTCTGTCATCTATCATCTATCATTTATCTATCATCTATCTATCTATCATCTATCTACCTGATCTATTTATCACTTATCTATCTTCTATCTTCATGTTATGACTTAGCTCCTCAATTAAAGAATAAATTTAATTCTTCAGGATCATTTAAAACATTTCAATATTTTAATTACCATAAATAATCCCCGCTAAAGCTTTCAGATCAAAAAAAAAAAATCTTTGTCAATCAGCAGGCAAGTGGATGTTTCAATACTTAAAAGTATTTGTCCCTCTCAAGAACGGATGAATGGGTGATTGATTGAACCATGTGACTCACTGTAGCGGACAAGCAGATTTCACATCGGTCTGTCTTGGCTCAAATCCCTTATTTAGCACTTATTAGTTGCTGATTGAAAGACTGAAAAACCTCTCTAAAACCCATTGTTCTTGCCTGTAAAATGACTGTAAAAATACTCACCACATGTGGAAGATTATGAGAGGTACATAAAAGGAACCAGTCCAACAGCAGCAGATTAGACTCAAGTGCGTAGCAGAAACTTAACAATTACACCAGGCTTTCTCTTTAAAAACGTAAAGGACGCCATAAAAGTATGTGCTTTCTCCCATTGAGCACTGAGTGCTATTTCAATTTTTAGAATTCTTTGTATCAAACATCTCACATTAGCTTAAGAATACAGTCCCAGGGAAACTGCATTTTCCTCTTCAAGAGGGGAAATGAGACTCATCAGATATTTTCCATTAATGATCACAAATCAGTTAGCATCTCTTGATCAAACCTCAAAACATCACAGTATAAATGTTATAAAATTCCTGGGGAAGATCCTTTTTTTACTCAGTTATATTCTTAGACATAACCTGTGTTAGCAGATACTTTCTGTGTTTTGATGAAAGAAGCAGGGCTATTTTTTTCCTGCTCTTCCTTAGCATCTGGGGAAAAAAAGATACAATGAAATAAAATACCCAAGTTGTATCTTTCCCTGCAGTTGAGAGCAGCTGGGCTCTGAGAGATGATTAGTACCTCTAGCAGGCTCAACACCACAATTCAGAGACTCCTTTGAACCTGAACTGAGTACTGATAGTGCTATTTATTCTGTATCTGAGTTGACAAGTGATGGCTAATATTTCCTCTGTGGAAAAATACATCCTTAAGGAAACACTTTGCATGTGAGGGAATTGTGGTATAGCAACAATAAAGACCCATGTTATTCTTAAAATTTCAGCAACAAAAGTAGATGAAAGATATGATGTCATAAAGCATACATTATAATATTTGTTACAATGATAGAAGGTGAACTACATGTTATTGTAAAAGAAAATCCAATTTACTGCCTGCTGCCTTCAATTTTGATTTGACAAATGTTCAATCTTAGGCCGTATTTCAACTCTCTTCATTTATCTTTTAGAGAATGTACTGTAATGTCTCCTTAAGGCAAATAAAACAATGTTTCCATTTAATTTACTAAACATGCTCATGTATATTTGAGTTTACTAGGTGCAAATATATGAAAATCCATTTCTCTTGTTAAAGATCTCTTTGACAGTGTGAAATCCATCCTGACTTTATTGTTTAGGTTTGAAACTACTGATTTCATCCTTGTTTGTGTGACAAGAAGCATGCATGTCAGAACTATTTCTATTTTCCACATGTGTACATCATATAATTTAGTGGCCCATATAGAATTTAATTAAACAATTTCATCACATCAAAATATTTAATTATTGAGCTTAAATATTTTAATTGGGTGTGAAAATAAAAGTTTTCTATAGGTTTTATTTTACAATTTGCATATAAAACCAAGCGAAATAGCACAAAATCATAAAATATTAGCATGTTTTCATTCACTCTAGACAATTATTCTAGAAAAATGCAAAATATTATGTGAAGGAATATTTTGGACACTAAATCTCAGAGTTTTAAAATAATCACAAAGACTTCCCAGTAAACATTTGTTAATTGCCACTCTCTCAAAAAACTCCAACAAAAAGATAATAAATGAACAAAAGGAATATAATCTCAAACACATAGGAAACATAAAGGAAAAGAAAGCAGATGAAATATATTAACAATATTTTAGGAGGATGCAAAGCATGTGGATGAATGACTTCCAGACTAGAGAAAGTTGAAATCTAGTAACCAGGGGAGGGGAAAGCTAATGAAACGGAATTCAATGTATAGCAAAAATACTCAAGATGAGATTAGGAACTGAAGGCAAACGTGACTCTGATAGAGCTGCCACATAAAATAGACGACACTCGGTTAAATTTGAAAATTAAATATTTCTTGGCACAGATATTGTTGCAAATATTTATTATTTTAAAAAAATCACCATTTCTCTGAAATTCAAATGTAAGCACCCTCTAATTTTAGAAACTAAACCTTTCACCTGCCTCAAGAGTGGTGTAAGAAGTGATGCATAGGGGCGCCTGGGTGGCTCAGTCGGTTGGGCGTCCGACTTCAGCTCAGGTCACGATCGCTCGGTCCGTGAGTTCGAGCCCCGCATCGGGCTCTGGGCTGATGGCTCAGAGCCTGGAGCCTGCTTCCGATTCTATGTCTCCGTCTCTCTCTGCCCCTCCCCCGTTCATGCTCTGTCTCTCTCTGTCTCAAAAATAAATAAACGTTAAAAAAAAAATTAAAAAGAAGTGATGCATAAAGCTGTATAGGAAGTAGTTGAAAGTACATACAAGAAGCATTGTCATCTCGAGATCTCATCTCTCACTCCACCCGTAGAAGAGAACACCCCTCCAGCTACCAGCAGGCAATGGGTTTTGCTCCCTAAAGAAACTGAACCAGAAACTGGATTTAGGGACAGGTACTCTCTAGGGCAAGGCAGGTGAGGTACCATTATGAAAACACTGGGATTAAGAGAGAGTCTAGATAAGGAAGAGTGTGAGATCCTTTAGTATTCTTTCCCCACTCAGGTTACAGATTCTAGAAAGCAGCATTACCCATACTCACCCCCATCAGGATGGAGATTAGGAAACCCTTTTAGGGACAAGACCAAGAGAAAAGGTCCATCGATACTAATGTTTGAGGGTCATCAAACCAAATGGTCCAGCTCTCTCCCTGTGGCCTCTCCACTTAAAACTGAGATGTTAACAAGGTCACCCTATGCTCATAGAAATTCTTACTAGATTTTTAGTATCTCCTTTTTAAGTAAGAAAGACTGACAAATATTCGTCCATCCATTCATTCAATCAACAAGTATTTGTTGACCAATTGCTGTTCTAAAAAATGAGACACCCTGGGGCACCTGGATGGCTTAGTCAGTTAAGCATCTGACCTCAGCTCTGCTCAGGATCTCGTGGTTCATGAGTTTGAGCCCCGCATTGGGCTCTCTGCTGTCAGCACAGACCCTGCTTCAGATCCTGTCTTCCCCTCTCTACCCCTCCCGTTTGCTCTTCCTCACTCAAAAATAAACATAAAAGAAACCCCTCTTCCTTGGCCCCAGTCCGTGGCCTATTACACCCTCCATAAAAAGAGAGAGAGAGAGAGAGAGAGACACCTCAGTGAACAAAACTTCTTAACCTGAGAAGCAACCTACACAAATGAAAAAAAAAAAAAAAAAAAAAAGAATAAACATTAAGAAAAAATCTACAGTTAACACACTCACAGACATAAGAAGATATTTTGTTCCTTACACATGACCAGTTTATTATTAAAAAGGCAAAAGGGAACATTTAGATAATAACAAAAAGCCTTTGGAAATTAAAAAAATATATATATTACAGACTCTAAAACCACTAAACAGATTAGAAAGTTGAGGAAATAGCATGAATAGAAAAATAAAAATCAGACAGAATAACAGAGAAGTGATAGGAAAGTTACTTAATACACTTAGTCTAGCCAACATGAGCTACAGAAAGGGAAAAAAAGGAGGAAAATGGAGCTGAAGAAATTATTTTTAAATTACATGAAAAAATAAAATTGCAGAACTAAAGAATATGCGTTTTCACAGGAAAGGTATGCAAAATGCTCACCACAATAAAGGATCTGTCCTGCCCCCCCCCCCCCCCACACACACACAAAGGCACATCATTTGTGAAATTGCAAAACAATAAAGATAAAAAGAATTATGCTAAAAGCTTTGAAAGTGAGGGAAGAAAGTTCAGGTCTTCGTGTGAAGGACCAAAATGATAATGACAATGGACTTCTCAAGAGCACAAGAAGCTAGAAGAGCAAGGAATAGTGTCTTAAAAATTCTAAGGAAAATTTACTTGCAACTGAGAAGCTAAATCCATACAATTACCAATCAAATGTGAAGGTAAAATGAGCAGTTTTCAGATTTGCAAGATCTCAAAGGCCTATTTCCAAAGCATCTTTTCTCAGCGATAAATTTAAGAGAATTTATCTCTTCAGTAGTAGCAGATGATAGGTAATGTACGTAGGAAAACAACAGCTCTATAAACCTATTATTTGGTAACTGCTATGTTTATATCAGAAGAGATAAAGAATTGAAAGTGTTTTCCTCTGGAGCTTGGAAAATGAGTGTGTTATGTCTAGTGCAGGAAATTGTGGTTTTGGTTTGGGCCTTTGAATCCTCTGCCTTTTTAAACTATGTGTAGAATATATATATATAAATAAAATTAAACAAAATATATCCTACAGAGGACTACATGATCCAATTACCCCTCTTACCAGAATAAGAAACTCTAGTAAACATTATATAAATTGGAGCCATAGAATTCCAATAATCTTTTGGAATTGATTTGTGTGGTTTGGAAAAACATTTGTCACTGTGACTTTAATTACTTGAACAAATTAATGCTCACAAAGCAATATAAGAAAATCCCAAAGATTCATATTCTCTGTAAAGCACAAAGTCAATAAAACATATTTCCAAAAGGTATACAATTTACCACACTTCTTTTTTTTTCTTTAAAAATTTTTTTTTAATGTTTACTTATTTTTAAGAGAGAGAGTGAGACAGAGCATGAGCAGGGGAGGGCCGGAGAGAGAGGGAGACACAGAATCTGAAGCAGGCTCCAGGCTCTGAGCTGTCAGCACAGAGCCCGACGCGGGGCACGAACCCTGAACCGTACCACACTTCTTAAGGACACTCCATAGTCATTTTATAGCATGAATACTGAGATGACACATTACTTGACCTTCTTCACAGAACTGAGTTCTTTGGTTCCAAACATGATGCTTCTTGGTGATAAAATGTTGTTAGTTAATCATAGGCTTACGATTAAACCAAAGGTGACTTCTAGGCAACAAGGAGAAGGTAATAATTAATAGGACTACTGAGGAAATCAGGCAGGAATTGCTCAGTCTTGTTTAAAACAGAAGAGCCAGATAAACGCAGTAACAAAGGACTAAGCCACATTTATACTGCGTTAGTTACGCCAAAGTGGTAATTATTTTGGAAAGACATATCAACCTAGAGTGAATTGTGATTGACATGAGCAAAAGATGGCTTCTTTCTCTCTTCAAAAATTGTCACGTGATTCGTTTATAGAATGACAGGTCTTGTTTAGAATGAGCACTTTTATTTATACCAAATATTTCTGGTATATGTCAGAAACCATGATACCCGATAAAACAGGTCTTTGGCTAGCTTCTTCAGTGAAGCTTTGGCCAGATCCCTCATCATTTTTCTTTTTTTTTTCAATTTTTTAACGTTTATTTATTTTTGAGACAGAGAGAGACAGAGCATGAATGGGGGAGGGTCAGAGAGAGAGGGAGACACAGAATCTGAAACAGGCTCCAGGCTCTGAGTTGTCAGGACAGAGCCCGACACAGGGCTCGAACTCACAGACTGCGAGATCACGACCTGAGCCGAAGTCGGACACCCAACCGACTGAGCCACCCAGGCGCCCCCATCCTTTTTCTATTTGGTCCACACGTTTCATTTACCTTGGGTAATTGGGTAATATGGTAACAGTGTATATGCCCCTCTAGAACACTGAGGACATTTTCCAAAAGCTGGCACCATACCATATTTCTTACTATACAAGAGAGCTAGGGTGATAACTTGGGGTGCAAATAACCATATGACTGCAGGGTGTCTATATCCAAATCAGAAAGTATAAGAAATAGGGTTTTCTTTATGCTATACAGGAGTTGAAGAAGAGGGCAACTTGGGTGGTTTGGCCGTGAGAGGAGTAGAAAACACAGGCAAAAGTAAGGAATTAAGTTACTCTTCTGCACATAGTGTTAATTGTTTGATCGTATTTTTTAAACAATAATAAACTGTGACTGCCATGCAAACGTTTAGCATCTAGTAGAAAATTCTTGCTACCCTGGAAATTACTCCTAGAATTTGTTCTCAGCTGTTCAAACATATTCACTGAGAAGTATTCCTTCGAAAATACTTATTGAGCTCTCACTACGTACCAGGCATTTTTAGAAGGGCTAGGAGCAAAACTGTCCACGAAGTAAGAGACAATATTTTCTGCTCTAATGAAGCTTATATTCTAACAAGGCTACAGGGAGGCTAACAATAAATCAAATAAATAAGTGAAATACATATTATGCAAGAGGAAGGCAAGTATGAGAACAGGATAAAAAAGAGGAAACTGTGTTAATATTTTTAGAAAAAAAGAAAATTTCATATTCGATAGGAAAAATCAAGTCATCAGAATGAACATCTACACCCAAAGTTTTGCACTTTTTGCTGTCGATTTACTACCACCACCACCACCATAACTAACACACAAGAATTCTCAAAAGCTTTGTATTTCATGTTATATAGAGATGATTAGGTAGAGTATAATTATGTTGTAAAAATATGAAAGAATAAATTTGCCTGCTTAGAAACACATGCCTTGATGAGTTTTAAATACTTAATTGGTC
The DNA here is from genome assembly GCF_023721935.1 of Panthera uncia. NCBI lineage: Eukaryota > Metazoa > Chordata > Mammalia > Carnivora > Felidae > Panthera > Panthera uncia. The sequence continues at coordinate 115,664,130 of NC_064810.1, read as the reverse complement.
TAATAGTTTTAAAATATTTAATATGGTCCTTCCATATACATTTTCAGGTTTATAAAGTGGCTGGTGCTTTATTTCGCCTCATGAAAATACTGCAAAATTGCTTTTCAGAATAAATGAAGTCCTACACTGACTTCTAATTTAAGTTCATCAGAGCCTTAAAGGTAATTAGTAATTCAATATTTATTGTTATCTTGAGACACAAAGGCAAGCCCTCCTTAGGAAGTGTGCATGCGCACACTCAGAGACACGCGCTCACGTAGTTTTGAGCAGATTATTGAGAATGCAATCTTTCTGGCACAGAAGACATGTTTATACCAAACTAAGAGGTCCTTAAGGGAAATAATAGGTGTTTCTGAAACTCTCCTGGAGAACACAGTGACTGCAGTAAATGCAGACTTAGCATTCAATGAAGGTTTGATGATGAATGAATATGAATGAATTCAGATCCGTGTTCTTGAATGAAAACTAAAGTGACCTTTTCCCCATGTGCTTGAATAAAAAGATGCTTAATTATGACTGTTGCTTCCATAGTTTTTAGACTCTAAAACACAATAACCAGATCAATTTATCACCAGACCACTTTTCATGATGCAGCATGATTTGTTCAGGATTGAGAACTAATGGCTTCTTCCAGCATAGACCTTCAGATTCAAAAATAATCTATTTACAGGCATCAGCCTGACATCCAATTTCAGTTCCTATAGAAACACATTAGAGAAAATGGGTGTTTTTTTAAGAATTGTTTTCCCTGACATGTGTTGCAGTGTGATATTTACACTGCTGTCTGTGCTCATTATGGATTGCATTGATTATACGGCAGGACTGTCATTGTAACTGAGTGGTTTATTCTTCCCTGGGATGGTAGCACAAATGAGGTAGTCGAAGTTACCTCAATGTGCCCTATTGCCTGAGAAAAATTTTCACAAATAAAATCTAATCAACTTTTCTGTCCCTGATTGAACCGCACACATCGCCAAGACAAAGGTCACTAACAGGGACTTTTATTAATTAACTGTAGACATCAAAAATTAAGGGAATGATATATTGCTGTCAAGCAATGGACTAGGAGAAGGTGAACCCTATTTGTGCAAAATCAGGAAATCCAAGGTTATACTAGTCAGTGCCTTCAGGTTCTAAATCTCCTATGTATTTAAAGACTTTCTTAAATAAGTGAGAATGGCCAAACAAAAAGATTTTTATAACTTTTATATAAAAAGACTTTTATGACCTTTGGTAGGAATATTTTCTGATCCTAAGGGAAATGTTGGGTATATTTGACTATGTTTATAACATCAAAAACATCATTCAGAGATAGAACACATAAGCCACAGGGTGGGAGAATATATTAGCTATTAACCTCACATACAACAGATGAAGACTTTATATTTAGTTTATATACCAACTGACAAAAAAATAGGACAATGGCATATCAGTTTTCATACATGAGGACAGAAAGGCTAGCTAAGTGGCCAATAAGTGTAAGGCCATACAATGTATATTACAGCAGCAAAATAGTACTATGATTATCTAAAGAATGGCTACAAGGAAAAAGACTGACAGAGCAGGCATGGCAAGGATTTAGACCAAGGGAATCTCTTATATATTTCTGGAAGCAGAGGAAATTAATACAGTCACTTGGTAAAACATTTGGCACTATCTACTAAAGACGAACAGGCACAACTACTCCTACTCAGAACCCCACACCTAGGTATATAATCCACAAAAATGTATGTGTGTGCATATGCACAGACAGGTGTTTACAAGAATAATCACAGTGCCCTTATTTTTAAAAGTCAAGACTGGGAACTACTAAGATATACCATCAACAGTAGAAATGGAAAAAAAAAAAAAGGTGTATGTACATACAGTGAAATGGACAAAAAATAAAAATATAGTATCACATAACCTGGATGAATCCTACAAATACAGTGATTATGAAAGAGCCTCCAGGATTACATACTATATAACCCCAGTTTGCTGAGCTCCATTCAAAACATAACAAATAAAACATAACAAATTAAGCAGTATATATCCCAACAATGGAATAGTAAAAATATGAGGAAAAGCAGAAAAAATGAACCATCACAGCAGCCAGATTAGCTGTTATTCTTAGGTGGTAGGGAAGAAGTTGTGGCAGAAAATTTTTGGAGGACTGATGATTTCTCTTTCTTGAACCGATTGGTTGTTATCTGAGCCCTCACTTTATAATGATCTCTTAAACTTTACAATTGTTTCACAAACTTCTCTGTATGTTGTTTCACAACAAAAAGATCAAAACATACAAATGTCTAATGTATATATTTTAAGACTTCAACTTCATTAGTCATCATAAGAATACTAACTAGGTAAAGCATCAACTTTATATTTAATTTGCTAAAAATTAAATTACACATAATACTGGAAATTGTGTTATGCTATCAGTATTACCAAATACTGTTAGTGAATATGCTGATCAAAAAAATTCTGGAAGGGGCCCCTGGGTGACTAAGCTGATTAAGCATAGTCTTGGTTTGGGCTAAGGTCATGACCTCATGGTTCATGAGTTTGAGCCCCATGTAGGGCTCTGTGCTGAAAATGCAGAACCTACTTGGAATTCTCCCTCTCCCTTTCTCTCTGCCCCTCCCCCACTCACTCTCCATCCCTCTCTCTCTGAAAATAGGTAAAGATATATCTTTTTTAATTCTGGAAAATGATTTGACAATCTATAGTAATTGCTTTCGTATATTTGTCCTAATCTAATTCTAGAAATCTCAAGGTATTAACCTAAAATGAAAAAAAAATGTATATCTAATAGATTAATCATTATATGAATGATTTATAGAAGCAGCATTGGAAACCAAAGGGCCAACAAAGGGGAATATTGTAATTCATTAAACTGACAATTACATTTTAAATACATTTTTGACCATTATGTATGGAAAACTGCCATCATACATACAATCATACAATGTTGAATATGCAGGAAATAATTTTCTTGGAAACATAAAATATGCTCAACGTGGTCTCAATGTTTGGTCCTTCCCAAATTCACATGTCGGAATCCGAAAGCCCAATGTGATGATGTTAGGGGGTGAGGCCTTTGGGATTTGATTAGATCATTAGACCATTTGATTAGATCATTAGAACTTTCATGGATGGGATTAATGCTCTTATAGAAGAGATCCTACAGAGGTCTCTTGACCCTACTTCTATGTGAAGTTATAAAGAGAAGCCTATGACCCAGAAGTGGGCCCTCACCCAACCACATGGGCATTCATATCTAAGACTGCCAGCCTTCAGAACTGTGAAAAATAAATTTCCATTGTTATAAACTACTCGACCTGTGGTATTTTGTTACAGCAGCCCAAACAGACCAAGATGATGCCAAAATGTTAACTTTGGCATATTCTGGCAGTGTAAATATGGACTGGTTTTCTTCACCAATTTTTTGCTCTTTCCTACTTTATGTACTACACATAAATCATTCCCATAATCTGAAACAATGAACAAAAACATATAAACATGATTCATCTGACAATTTTATTTTACCTTTTATTTCTTTATTTCCAGTCAGAATGCATTTTCTTTTACATTTTCTTTTTTTTCCTTTTGGCCAATTGTACTGGCTACAACCTCCAGTACAGAGTTGAACAGAAGTGGCAAGAATAAACATTCTTGACTTCTTCCTCATCTAAGGGAAAAGCATTCAGGCTTTCACCATTAAGTAAGTTTGATGTAGGTTTTTCATAGCCCTTTGTCAGGTTTAGAAATTTTCCTTCTGTTCCAAGTTTTTTGTGAGGTTTTATCATAAATGCATCCTGGATTTTATCAAATGCTTTATTCTCTATATTTAGAAGATCATGTGTTATTTGTTCTTTATTCCAATAATTTGGTATATTTAATTAATTAAATTTCAAATGTTAAGCAAATTTAAATTCCTGGGATAAATCCCACTTAGTCAAGATATATAACCCTAGTTATGTTGCTGGATTTAGTATGCTAATATTTCGTTGATGATTTTTGCATCAATGTTAATAAGGGATTCTGATCTGTTTTTGCTTTTCATATGATATTTTTATCTGGCTTTGGTGTCAAAGTAATATTGGTCTTACAGAATGAATTACGAAGCATCCCTTCCTTCTCTATTTTCTGGAAAAGTATGTAGCGTTTGAGAAGAAAATTCTCAAAACTACTAGGCAGTAGTTGTGGTGAGACACAGACCTGGATACAGAGTATGGGATGAATCACTCGAGCTAAAGATTTATTAGAACTTATGCTTAAGTAACCCCTGAATGAGGTTGGGACAAACTCTCTTTCAATACCTTTTAGAAAAATATATAAAACTAAAAGTAGTTTTAAAGAGAAGATATGACTGAGTCTTGCCCAGTATAGACAAGTGAAAACCAAAAATTGTTTAACGAACATCGATCTCTTTCATTAGAGAGACAGACATGTCTATAAAATAGATGTGAAGAAAAGTGGCTTGAAGCAAATATTTTGGATATTTTTTTACAATAAAAATCACATTAATATTATTTCATTTCTAGCCCCATTTCCTTAGCTTCTTCAGTAGAAAAGCAGGAATGTGGGTGCTTGGTAGAAAAATTTGTTTTTTCATTTTTACTGTTTTCCTCATGCCCGAACGTGAGATATAAAGTGAGTTAGTAGGATTAGAATGTTACGTATATCCAATTTAAGGTACACTTTCATATTATTTACTTCCCAGCACAGGTTGATAGTATGGCCTAAGTAGTGAGAACATAGAGCACAAGATAATTCAATCAAATTCTGTTTACTCTATTGTCAACAGATCCTCGACTCCACACTAAACAATTCTCCTCTGGAGGGATAAAGCATTTTCTCTAAGCAGACATAATCAAATCCCAGAGTAGCAGCAGTATTTCTTTCTATTGTTACCAGAAAAATTAGGGGAGAACTATGGTTCTCCAGTCCCGATGTTTTATACAGTGTTTACCACATTTTACCGAGGTTGCAGAAAAGAAATTTGACTCGTAAATAGCTCTTCAATGCGTTTATTTTCGAGCTCACCCTATCTTCAGGGTGGTCATATATTATCAGCATGCCACAGTTACCTAAACATCTTTCATAGAAATTGTCTATGCTGAAAGGACAGATAGATTTGGTCTCAAGATTAGACAATGCCTCTTCTCAGAATTTACTTTTAGGAATACACGTCTGAAGGCTCAATGCTAACGCACGCCCACGTGGACACTATTATATGCACATATACACCATACACACACACACACACACTATTTACATACACATGGACACTCTACTTACATATATACATTTGGATAAAACTATTTTTCATTTTGTTCTGGTAAATAACCTCTTAGGACACATTAAGTATCTGCTGATTTTTCTCTTTGTGGTGAACTAGGAAATTGTGCAGTAATGAGGATATAGCTTAATTTTTTTCTCATTCCCCAAAGGTAGTTATCTCATGCCCTAAGCTGCAGATTTAATTATCTACATCTTTCCCATGCTTACTTTGCAAAGTAGGGCTATTTTTAGCAATCATTTAATCTTCTCTTGAATCCGGTTACGGTATTTCCATATCCTCTTGGAACTGCAAAATCTACAATGTCATCACATAATGTACTTGGGACAGGGGGCTATTTATTCTAAAATCACTTTAAGTTTTAGCTAGATTAATTAGTTCGGTCAAATAACACTATTATTTCATGTAATGCCTTAGCTTATGCATTTTTATCCAGTAGAGATAAAAACAGGCAAAAGGGCTTTAAGCTCTTTAATAAATACTAGAGAAGAACGTTCTTATCGGGATAAAAGAGTTATAAGTACAAATTTTGAATTCACATTAACTCTTCCATTTTCCCCTTGATTACATCCAGCTCGTTTAAAAGAAATTCTGAGGGGCGCCTGGGTGGCGCAGTCGGTTAAGCGTCCGACTTCAGCCAGGTCACGATCTCGCGGTCCGTGAGTTCGAGCCCCGCGTCAGGCTCTGGGCTGATGGCTCGGAGCCTGGAGCATGTTTCCGATTCTGTGTCTCCCTCTCTCTCTGCCCCTCCCCCGTTCATGCTCTGTCTCTCTCTGTCCCAAAAATAAATAAAAAACGTTGAAAAAAAAATTTTAAAAAAAAAAAAAAAAAATAAAAGAAATTCTGATAAAATTTGTTTTGTTTTTTTTTTACCCAATGGAAAATAATTTTTCATAGTAACTTTCACTAACTTTGGTGAGAGACAATTCCATCTCCAAGTAAACGACATGAATTTGTTTTAGTAAGCGTGGACAGAGTACCCACCATGTGTGAAGAGGCACCTGTAGTAATGGTAAGTAAACTTTGGATGCTAGTTGAAAATTAATGAATGCAAAACAATTTTCTCCTTCTGGTATTCAATATCACATTACAAAGCCGTATTATTGCTGAAGAAGTTATGCACCCACTATTTTTAAAGAAACACTATGTCGAGGTTAAACTCTGCCACACATTTCATATGAACATAAATAATAATAATAATAGGAATATGGCATTGTTTTAAACTCTTTATAGATATTACTTTTTGAAGTTTATTTATTTATTTTGAGAGAGAGAGAGAGAGAGAGAAAACACAAGTGTACAACTGGGAAGGGGAAGAGAGAGAGGGAGAGAGAATACCAAGCAGGTTCTGTGCTGTGTGCTATCTTTGCAGAGCTGGATGGTGGGGTTCAATTTCACGAACCATAACATTATGATCTGAGCCAAAATCAAGAGTCAGACACAACTGATTGAGCCACCGAGATGCCTCTCTTTACAGGTATTGTTACATTTAATCCTGTAACTTACTTATTTTAAGAACCCAGATTACTATTGAAACAACTGAGTCATGAAGACACTAAAGTAAATTTCGCATGTTTATAGAACTCTCAGGAATTTACTTTAACCTTTCAAAATTAACACTTGGGCACCCTAACTCCAGAACCCACACTCTTCAGCCCATAAGCTTTTTTTTTACCTTCAAACATGATAAATCTTCAAGTTTATTAGCTTGCAGTTTAATAGTGGATATTTCTATCTTGTTATGTCTACCTGTTTCAAAAAGCATGCTCTACTGAAAAATTATAATATTATCCTCTTGAAAGTGTAAAGCTTCAAAATTATGAAGTGATGCATCATTTTAGAATCAGTAAAATTTAACTGGATAATTTTTTAAATTCAAAAATTTGTTAGTCACGACATAGAAATATTTCTTTTTAACGTGCAATTTGGTGCATGCAATTGAAGAAATAATAATTTAATCATTGTATTGCCCTTCATTTTTAATGAGAAATATAAAAATATCATATGACTCGCAAAAGTGAAGATACATAAAGTAGATTAATTTTGATTAAATAATCTCTTAACATCTTTCCAAGCTCTAAGATCTAGGACAATAAATTTATTAGCCTTAGTAGCAAATATGTATTATTATGATTTGGGGAGAAATAATCTCTGATAATTAGAAACCTGCAATGGTAATTTATAATATATTATAATGCAAATATAAACATAATTAAATAAAAGTTTTATTTGAATTAATTTAACCCTAAAACTGTGATCACTAATTTCAACAATATTAAGCACAGTAAAAAGCACTTCCTACTTAAATTCACATTTTTCTTAAAAACTGTATTGGCTTGCTAGGACTGCCATAAAATATCACAGACAGAGTGACTTAGACAGCAAACATCTATTTTCTCACAGTTCTGGAGGTTAGAAGACTAAGATCAGGGTGTTTTAGCAAGTTTGATTTCTTCTGAGGCCTCTCTCCTTGGCTTATAGGTGGCTAGCTTCTTGCTGTGTTCTCAAATAGTCTTTTCTCTGTGTATGACCTCCCTGCTGTCCCTTTGTGTGTCTAAATTTCCTGATCTTATGAGAGCACAAGTCAGATCAGGTTAGGGCCCACTTGTATGGCCTCAATTGAAATTAATCACATCTATCATATCTACCTCCAAGTCCGTGACATTCTGAGGTACTGGGTTATCAGGGCTCCAACATAAATCGGGCCAAGCAGACACAATTCAGCCCATAACACTGACTTTTATTCATATAATAAAGAGAGAACTAGTGTAGCATATTGAGTTAGTTTGTATGAATAAAGACTGCAAAACTCTTAAAAGTGGTGAAAATGGATGATGAAGTAATCTTTTTTGCATCACGATTCTAGAGTTCTTTAGTAAATGAATTCCCACTGTTCCAGGATCCTCTTCCCACTACACTGACAGTACAAATTGTATTTGCTCAGATGGTTGTCAGTTTGTTCTATAGGGGCAGCTTATACTGCTTACTTCTACACAAAGATGGGCTCTCCTTATCTTGCAAAGCCTTTATATATATTTGATTTCTAAAATGTAGCCCATACATAAAAGTAACTACAAAACTGGGACACCTGGGTGGCTCAGCCGGTTAAGGGTCCGACTTCAGTTCAAGTCAAGATCTCATGGTTCGTGAGTTTGAGCCCCGCGTCGGACTCTGTGCTGACAGCACGGAGCCTGGAGCCTGCTTCAGATTCTGTCTCCCTCTCTCTCTGCCCTTCTCCCAGTCACACTCTGTCTCTCTGTCTCTCTCTCAAAAATAAATAAGACAATAAAAAATTTTAAAAAGAGTATATACAAAACTATTTACAAGATGTGTTTCTGGGTCTTAGAAATTTTAATTATGCTCATATCACCCCTGCCAAGAAAGAAAAAGGGAGAGACATTTAGGGAACAATTATATTAAGGAGAGGTAGAGTTAAATCTTCACAGAGATGATAATAATACAATCAGATTTTCTTTAGCTTTCAAATCACTCATAATATTAGTCAGCAATAAAACTTTTTTGAAGGCAACTTACCAGTACCTATTAAAATCTAACATCTAATAATATTCTTTGACTTTAGTCTGGCTACCTCACATCTATAAGTTTAATAGAATTTTGAGTTTTACATGTGCATTTTATGCTTGTGTGGATTTTCTTATTTTCCTACAATGAATTTATATTGGCAAAGAAATATTTCAAATTATTGGTTACTTGAAATATTCTGGACTTCAGATTTTTTTCTAAGTTTGCAAAACCACTGTAAAGTTAAGAGGCAGTAACTACAATTACCATTAGAAAATAAGTTTCAAGACATCAGACATTTAAGGGAAAGTAAGTTGAAGGGTGGCTGGGTGGTTCAGTTGGTTAAGCATTGGACTTTGGCTTAGGTCATGACCTCACGGGTTCATGACTTTGAGCCCCCACATGGGGCTTCTGCATCGGGTTCCATGCTGACAGCTCAGAGCCTGGTATCTCCCTTTCTCTCTGCTCCTTCCCTGCTCATGCTCTCTCTCTCTCTCTCTCTCTCTCTGTCTCTCTCTCTCAAAAATAAGCATTTTTAAAAATTAAAAAAAAGAGAGAAAGCAATTTGAATCCTTAGAGGTACTCTTTCCCACATGTAGTAGATGCTAAATAAATAGCTCTTGAATGGATGAATGAGTGAATGAAAGCATGCATATCATAATATGCCAATGTAGTCCTGTCGCTGTCATCACAAATTTATTTTTAGTGGTCATACATCAAGTATTTTTAATTAATATCTTGAGTAAATTCAACTTATAAATAAATAACCATATATACCTAACCTAACAGTGTCTTGCACTTATGTGCAGTCATACATTGCCATAGTTAAACCTTGAACTTGTCATCATCAGAAAGTGTACTACTTCCAAACCCTAATTTTAATGTTTATTTGTTTTTGAGAGACAGAGAGAGACAGAGCACGAGCGAGGGAGGGACAGAGAGAGAGAGGGAAACACAGAATCTGCAGCAGACTCCAGGCTCTGAGCTATCAGCACAGGGCCCTATGCGGGACTCACAAACCGTGAGATCATGACCTGAGCCAAAGTTGGAAGCTTAAGTGACTGAGCCACCCAGGCGCCCTTCCAAACCCTAATTTTAAAGTCCCATTTTCCTCCAAGTCCACATATTCAAGGAAAACACTATTTCAATTTCATTGACAATGATTTTTTTTTTTTCTCACCTTCCTTATTCCTAAATACTTCATTCCTAGTCTTCTGGAAAATTCTTCTCTTTATATATGACTTACCTCTGCATTCTCTATGCTAGTTGGCTTAGTAGCTAAATATTGCAGAGGAAAAAAAGCAACACCAAAACCTAATTGGTACCACTACTACTCACCATTTAAGTTCTCATTTCCTAAGTGTCCATTTCATAATATTCTTTGTACTCAAACTCCCATTTGCCTTTAAAACTCTATCTCAACTGATGACATCATTCATACTGCGTATTAAAAAACTGAGCTATTGGGGATGCCTGGCTGTCTCCATCAGTGGAGCATGTGACTTTTGATCTTGGGGTCATGAGGTTGAGCCACTTGTTGGGTGTAGAGAATACTTTAAAAATAATAATAAAATTAAATTAAAAAGAAAAATTGGACCTATCAGATGCACACTCTATTATTTTCCCATGACAAATATTATGGTTTTCCTGAATCTTCATTCATTTTCTCCTTCTATACTTTGATCATAGGTGAGGAATACTCCTGCTTTTATCCAAGGCTAGTCCCTCCACATGTAGTCAAAATTCCCCTGCGTTCAGCCTTATCAGCTCCATCTCCCATCACTTTATTACATTGTATTATGTTATATTTTATTTATTATATGCTATATCCTCATATTTTATTTTTATATCATATCTTTGTATGAGATCATTCCCATAAGCTTCTAAATGTACTCTACTTAAAAAGCAAACAAACCAAACCCTTTCCTAGAAGGCAAATCACTTCCAGCTACCATCACATTTCTTTATATGCTACTCTTTGTGGCCATTTTTAAGAATGTCTTCACTTTCTTATGTTTTATAAGCTTATATAAAATTATATTTTACATATTTTATTTTGAAATATTCACTTTTACAAGTTACAAATGTAAAATAATAGAAGAAATCTTCCCCTTCGTCAGCCCACTTCTCAAGATCCTACTCTTCCTCAGAGATCACCACTGTTTTGATTTTGATATATATTCTTCATTCATGTCTTCCTATGCATTTACATATGTTTCTGCATTTTAAGTCCACCATTTTATTTAATATGTTTAAAAAATAAACAGGATCATATTATACATGTTTTATGTGATTTTGATTCTTTTTTAGTATAAAAATACTATTGGGCATTAGTCCATGCCAATCATAAAAATCTACATGATTCGCATTAGGAACTGTTTTACATATTATGGACATAGTTTTACATATTATGAACACTATGGTTTATTTGATTACTTCTATGTAGATAGATGATCGAGTGTTTTCCAGTTTATTGGTATTATTAACAACATGGTAACAAAATATTTTTATATACCTGATTGTCTAAACAGGAAAAATTTCGCTCAAATAGTAAAGCCTGGGGGTGCCTGGGTGGCTCAGTCGGTTGAGCTTCCGACTTCGGCTCAGGTCATGATCTCACAGTTTGTGAGTTCAAGCCCCACGTCAGGCTCTGTGCTGACAGCTCAGAGCCTGGAGCCTGCTTCGGATTCTGTGTCTCCCTCTCTCTCTGACCCTCCCCCGTTCATTCTCTGTCTCTCTCTGTCTCAAAAATAAAGATTTAAAAAATTTTAAAAAGAAAAGTTAAGCCTGGAATTAATATTCATTAATAATGAAACATATTATAAGTTTAGCTATAAGAAATTTTTTCAAAGACATCTATGTATCTACATTGGGTTGTTTGGTGACCCCCCCACACCCAAAAGATATGTCCCAATCCTAACCCCACTGTGAATGTGGCCTTATTTATAAATAGATTCTCTGCAGGCTGCGGATCTTGAGAGGAGATTATTCTGTATGCAAAATGGGCCATGATTCAAGGACAGGTATCCGTATAAGAGGAAAAGCAGAGATATTTAATACAGAGAGACACTCACGGGAGAAGGTTATGTGACTATGGAGGCAGAGACTGAAGCTCTGCAGCCCCAAGCCAAGGAATACATGGAGCTACCAGACGCCCCAAGAGGAAAAAAAAAGGATGCTCCTCTAGAACTCTGGAGGTCATATGGCTTTAGAGACACCTTGACTTTGCACTTCAAGCCTCCACAACTGCGAGAGAATATTTCTGTTGTTTTAGGCCATATGGTTTATGGTAATTTGATATATTACGCTAGCAAAATTCGATATTACAATAGTAACTTTCACATATATTATTCCTGTGTAATAGGGATATATTTTCAAAAACCATTAAAATCATCAGATCAGGAAAATAGTGTAAATATTACTATTCAATCCACTTTCAACATTTTTCTGTTGAAATATTTTAAACCTACACAAAAATTGTAAAGGATAATACAATAAATTGCATATACCCTTTATCTGGATTCACCGATTGTCACCTCTTTGACACACTTTATTTTCCTAATTTATTTGTGTCCTGAATCATTGGAGAGTAGTTTGTAGACATAATGAAACTTCACCTTTAAATAATTCAGTGTGTTTCGAAAGAATAATGACATTGACATTTTGGAAGAGTACAGGATAGTTGTTTTATAGAATGTCCCTTAGTTTGGGTTTCTCTGATTATGTCTTCTAATTAAGTAGAGGCTATGGGGTTGGTGTGGAATAATACTTAAGTAGCATTAGGTCTTCCTCAGTATATCACATCATAAGGTATCAGGTACCCCACTATAGAGACCCAAAAAATAAATGGGGGTAAGATATTCCATTCTGGCTTAACCAAGTGGTTGACCACACTAGCTGTTGTTAGTTTCATCTTCCCAGTGCCCTGCTCCCAATACTTGCTATTGCTAGCTCACATTGTCAGAGAAATACTTCTTCCAACCTCTAGTCAGGTGAATGGTGTGCCACAAGGAAGCCACTCTCAGAGCCTAGAGATACCTGCAAGGAGACTAAATGGACCCTTAATTCCCTGGTTGGACTTGTGCCCTGCGGTACACTGGCTATTCTTCCTCCCGGACCAGCAAGAAAAGAGAAATGCAGTAGGAAGCCTGCAGAGGAAATGGACACGCAGTGGACCAGCTGATACACTCAGGCTTCGAGATGGCCAAGATCTCCTGTGGGTTAAGTGGTTGTCAAGAGAGGTGTAGCCAACTAGGCATAACTTGTCAGCATCAAAAATGATGACTTGTAAGTGAAGAGACTCCAGAAGCAAAAGTCAATGTTTGTGTCAGATGGAGACTGACTCTTCACTAGAGTAGCCTCTCACATGCTCCCCATTTAGTGTAGACACACTTCACTGCAGGACCAACATTTGGTCACCTGCTCACAGAAGTCGTTAATGGTCATCATTATGGCCAGAGAAACATCGCCCACAGAAGAATGAAATTATATACCCAGGTAATTAAAATCAACAACAACTAGTGACTAATTTCCCAAATCCTGCTTCCCTGCCAAATAACAGAAAATATAACAGAAGATTGACATGTGGAAGAGAAGCAGAGATTATAAACTCTTCAGTTTCAAGTAGCTGGCTCTGAAAACTAATCTCTGTGTGTGTGGGGGGGGGGGGAGGGCTTACGCATATGCTGGATATGAGATAGAAGTTTCAGATAGGACGTTAGTAATAATGAAATGTGTGATCAAAAAATTAGCTTTCCTTAAAATGTTAAGGGACATCCAGGGAAGTATAACAGAGGGATATTCACAGCTGTGATCAGATAAAATAAACTTGTTTTATGTTTTTACCCCACTGAGTTTAGACCATTCAATGAAATGGCTGCATTTGTAATTAAGATTCACTTTCAGCTTTTTTAAAATTTATTTTATTTTATTTTATTTCATTTCATTTTATTTTATTTATTTTATAGAAAGAGAGCATGCACAAGTGGGGGAGAGGGGCAGACGAAGAGAGGGAGAGATAGAGATAGAGATAGAGAGAGAGAGAGAGAGAGAGAGAATGTTAAGCAGGCTCCACACTGAGTGTGGAGCCCATCATGGGCTTGATCCCACAACCTTGTGATCATGACCTGAGCCAAAATCAAGAGTGATACTCAACCAGCTGAGCCATTCAGGCACCCTCTCCCCTTCAGATTTCCAATACTGTTCTTCCTATCTACTTTAAGATGTGTCTAGGGGCGCCTGGGTGGCTCAGTCGGTTAAGCGACCGACTTCGGCACAGGTCATGATCTCGCGGTCCGTGAGTTTGAGCCCCGCGTCAGGCTCTGTGCTGACAGCTCAGAGCCTGGAGCCTGTTTCAGATTCTGTGTCTCCCTCTCTCTGACCCTCCCCCGTTCATGCTTTGTCTCTCTCTGTCTCAAAAATAAATAAACGTTAAAAAAAAAAAAAGATGTGTCTGATGATGAGAAGGAAATCACAAAGAATGCTAAGGGTAAAGTATGAAACAACTCATCTTTGAGATTTGAGAATATCTGTTGTTCCTAGTTAAAACTCTCTCTTGCTCTACCATGTCTATCTGGCTGAAGTTTCTTCTGTCTGAAGGAAAGGCCTCTGCTTGTCATAGTTCAATTGAGAAAAAAAAAAAAAAAAGGAGGAAAGTAGGAGTAAGGGGGAAATTGATGTATATATAGATATAGGGTGGAGCAGGTTGTCATTCATGGAGGTGCTGATTACTATTCCACAAGCAATCACCAGTTTCATTGCTCCAGGACACCCACCAGTTCTTTGCATCATTTGCCTTTGAGTCTGAGGCATTACAGAACCATTGCTGGCATGTTCAAAAAGCCATTCCTGCTGAATTTTGGACTGAGATTTCCTGATGTCGGGCTAATGCCATTTTTTAGAGATCCCTCAAAATTGGTTCTACTCTTGGCATTTATCCTCCCTACCTTGGGGTACTATTAGGTTAACCATTCCTAATACATGAAGGTAAAAAAATACATTCCTAAATATACACAATAAATATTAAATTGAATCATGCCACTGACCTGCCTGAAAATCTACCAATACTCCCCACTGTACTTGGGAAAATATCCAGTTGTCTTACTTAGGACCAATAGAGCCAAGCAACATGACTTCTGTCTATTCCTCCAGTATCATTTCATTCCACATGCCCCATCCTCTGGAGAACACAGACTAATACAGTACTATGACTCAGAAAGTACTGGAGTGGTCTTAGTTGGGAAGAGGAAGAACTAGAATCGGGTTGCTGGTCCACTCCATCCTCTAAGGGTGATTTTTGATCCCCATAAGAATATACTGTAAGCAAAGGAGGATAATGGAGGAAAATGGGTATCTGAAAAACTAATTACCTGAGAAACTAGAGTTCTCAGAAAACAATAACCAAAAGCAGAGGAACACTATGCAATAAATGGTCTGAAAGATATGAACAAAATGCTAGAAGTTGGAATAGAAGAACACAAATTAGAATTATAAAAAGATTTAAGTGAGACAGGTAGACAGCACAAACACCTAGAAAGAAAGGTTATAGCTCTCAGAAAATAAATAGAAATAACATCTTTAAAAGTTCAGATACGAAAGCTACACTGAAAGGAAACTAGCAGATGGTCCCTGACACAACAATGATTGAACTTACAATTTTTTGACTTTATGATGATGTGAAGGTAACATCCATTCAGTACAAACTGTACTTGGAGTTTTGGAGTTTGCTCTTTTCCTGGGCTAGTGATACACAGTAGCTGTTCTCTCTCTCTTGATGCTGGGCAAGGGCAGAAGCAGCCATAGCTCTGAGGCAGCCATGCTGTCATGAGGGTGAACCACCTAAATACTAATGATATTTCGTGAACACAATTATGCTGCTTTCACTTTCAGTACAGTTTTCAATCAATAACATGAGGCAAACCGTAAGAGACTCTTATTTAGAGAGAACAAACTGAGGGTTGCTGGAGGAGATGTGGGTAGCAGGATGGGCTAAATGGGTAATGGGTATGAAGGAGGGCACTTGTTGGGATGAGCACTGGGTGTTATATGTAAGAGATGAATCACTGGGTTCTACTCCTGAAACCATTATTACACTATATGTTAACTTACTTGGGTTTAAATAAAATTTAAATAAATAAATAAATAAATAAGCAAGCAAACAGGAGATATCCAACACTTTATTATAAAATAGGCTTTGTGTTAGATGGTTTTGCACAAGTATAGGCTAATGTAAGTGTTCTGAGCACATTTAAGGTAGGCTGAGCTAAATTATAGTATTTGATAGGTGAATGTATGAAATGCATTTTCAGGGGCCCCTGGGTGGCTCAGTTGGTTAAACGTCTGACTTCAGCTCAGGTCATAATCTTGTGATTCATGAGTTCGAGCCCTGCATTGGATTCCGTGCTGACAGCTCGGAGCCCAGAGCCTGCTTCAGATTCTGTGTCTCCCTCTCTCTCTACCCCTTGCCGGCTCACATCCTGTCTCTCTCTCTCTCTCTCTCTCTCTCTCTCTCAAAAATAAGTAAACATTAAAAAAAGAAAAGACATGTATTTTCAACTTAATAATATTCAATTTATGATAGGTTTATCAGGATGTAACCACATCATAAAGTGAGGAAGATCTGTAAGAGCAAATGGGCATCAGGAAAAAGTTATGGTATTAATTCTTCTTATAATGTTTGGAGAAAGGCTATTTATTGTGGACAAACATCTACCAAAGCAATTAAACATACATATAAATTACCATGCCAAAGGAAGCAAAGTACTCTGTCCAGTGAATGGAACATTTTGCTGATAATGGCTGATAATTGGAGGTCCTATAATTAACCAACAATTTAATGGCAAATAATTTGCTGGTCTTACTTTGTGAGGACAGTGAAATGAATGTTTTGGGGTTAGTTGTCAATCCAGGGTCGACAGTAGAAGAGCCATTACAGTCAGATAATTAAAGACCCAGACATTACCCTTTGTTTCTCTTCTTTGTGTAGAATGCTGGCCTAGGCTATGCTGAACTAGATTTTAGCAATCTCATTGTGATATCCCATGTTCCTCCCAGTTTCTCATAAAAGCTCTCTAGTGAAGAACTTTTACTTTGGCAGGGTGTCTGCTAGGACAGTATTTTCAAGATTTAAGGAAATTCAGCAGGAACCAAAATAAAGCACATTCTCCCTGTTTTCAGTATTCCAAGCACCAAAAATACTAACAAACCCAGAACAACTCCAATGTACTGACCAGTTACAACTTATCGAGTATTCCGCTAATCATCTTACATAACGCAATTTATTATGAAGCGAGGTGCTAATCTTATTTTTATCGTTGTGAAGATAAAAGCATTAATATTCAAGTCAGGCTACTCATAGGAAGTAAGTGATTAAAACTGGTTTAAACCTATATTCACCCATTTCCAAAATCTAGGCTCTTAACCTATTAAGGCCACACTGCTATCAGTAAAGTACATAATTGTCTTTTCCATATCATTCTGTCTCAGTTTGGATCTTTTATACTAAGCCCCAAATTTCAACATTAAGGATGTAATAGTGGTGGGATTCCCTCGTTTTCAGGTACCTTGTCAAATTTTTTCACTGAAATATAAAAATCACGTCACGTTATGAAACAGAAATATAAAGTGCTGACGTACTGGAAAGTAATTTTGCTAAGTCTGGGTAATAAACTTGGGTCAGACAATGACTACAAATAACTAAATGCATAGAGCCACCAAATTATATCACTACCCGAATAGTTCGGTGAAATATGACAAATTGAAATAACTCCAAGTGATACGAAACATTATTTGGAATTAAATTAAATTTAAGGTTTAAATATTTTTTTCTGAATTTCAGTAACATTTTGAAGTTATATTTAGTGTTCATTTAATTTATAATAGTAAATTCAGTGTAGATCTTGCAATATGACTTATTAGGGTATGTTTTAAATGCATATTATGCAATCTATATTGGAATATGGAATTCTATATAGAATAACGGTTCATTGTTAAAGAAGGAAAAATAAGAGTCCATGGTTTATTTATTTTGTCCCCTTGAAAATACATACTCTAGGGATGTGAAGCATTCCTTCTAATTCTTAAAATTTCAGGGCTCTGCAATTTTTCTTCTGTGAGACAAGAACTTAGTAAGAGAAAGAAAATTAACTTTGTTTATCATAAATATTTTGATAGGGAATAGCTAACTTAAAAAAAGAGAAATTAAGCATTTATTCACTGTAATAATACATATCAATCATATTCCCTGGATACATATGAAATATTTGTAAAATATGAAAAGAAACAGAATGATGGACATCTATTTAATTTTTTAAAAGGTTTTTTTAATGTTTATTTTATTTTTGAGCGAGAGACACAGAATCTGAAGCAGGCTCCAAACTGTCAGCACAGAGCCCTAGGCAGGGCTCAAACCCGCAAATCGTGAGATCATGACCTGAGCCGGAGTCGGAGCTTAACCGACTGAGCCACCCAGGTGCCCCAGAGTCATGTACTTTTAAAAGCTGGAACCAACATTTGAAAGTACCCAATCTAAGCCCCTGGCTTTATGAAACAGAAAACTGAGATTCTTTCAAATTAAATATTTGCTTATGGTCAAAAACTAATTAATAGCAAAAGTGGGACTAAAACCTAGCTTTCTTGAGTCAGAGTACTGGTGAAAATTAATACAGAACTACAAAAGCCAGGCTAAGGGATAAGGATTTTTAAAATTCTGAATATAGGGACATAATGCTGGCTCAGTTGGTTAAGTAACCAACTCTTGACATCAGCTCAGGTCTTGATCTATGGTTGTGAGTTCAAATTCCAAGTTGAGCTCCACACTGTGCTGGGCATGAAGCCTACTAAATAAATAAATAAATAAATAAATCCTGATTATAAATCTCACTTCAAAATAATAAGTATCCTGATGGAAGATAATATACTTCTTCACATGGAGATCTGTTGGCAATAAATATCACCTGCCATAGGTTCAGAATTAGTTGCTTGGTTCTTTTGGTTGCACAGCCAGAAATGAAAGTCCTTACTCCTAAACAATCGATATTCCTAAACAATCCCTTTCCTTACAAGACCAATTTTAAACACCTCATTTTTTAGTGCATTAAATGGTAGCATAACTTTTCAGAGTTTACATCACAGACATATCACCGAGCAAGTCTGAAGAGACACTGCAATTCATCTGTTTATTCTAAACACAGATTTGCTCAATAAGGAGTCTTACAGGCAGCTGACAAAGTCACACAGAATATAAGAGAGTGAACACTAATGTGTGAAAATCAGAAAGGAACATATAAGTTGGGAGAGAGATTACATTGTAGATAATATATTTCATGTTTTCCTATAGTCATTGGTAGATGCAAAGGGAAAATTAGGATCGGAGCTTCTTAATAGCTGCACACACAACGAAAGTATTATGATCAGCTGTATGACCCAGTGAATCCATGACATAAATACAATTCATTCTGGAAAAGATATTAAAGAGAATTGAATAAGCAGGTAGCACTGTTATCACAAACTGGAGTAAAAGACAAA
This sequence comes from Panthera uncia, assembly GCF_023721935.1. NCBI lineage: Eukaryota > Metazoa > Chordata > Mammalia > Carnivora > Felidae > Panthera > Panthera uncia. Next base: position 115,644,800 of record NC_064810.1, on the reverse strand, counting down.
ATAGTAGAAGGAAATTTTTCTCCTGATTAGAAAACCCAGTTATATCTAGAGGGTGGTCCCCAAATCATAGTGCAGTTTTGAGCCTCAATAACTTCAAAAACATAATGGCACAAACTTATAAAAGAATCATTTGAAAATTTAATTACTCAAAAATTTTTTGACTTATTTCCTATCCAGTGTTTTTAATTACATATATAACTTTAATCACTTTAAGTCGGCAAATAAAGAGTAATACTGGTCGAATATGAGAAAAACTTATATAATGACCAAAGTTTGTGGCATCATCAAAGATGGGACAACTGAGTCCGAAATTCACATAAGCCTAAAGAGTATCTGACTTAAATAGAGTCCCTTTGGTCACCTTTATGCTATCATCTACTTATCTTCACTAAGGAAAACTTATTAATTTTAAGAAATAGGTGTAAAGCCTATAGGATTAGAATAAAATATTACCTGGCTCAATTCAAATATTAATATTTCTTCAAACTATTATTACACAAATTATTTTTAAATGAGCATGCTAGAGTTAAAAATTCAACAGTTGAGACTCCGGATTTAATGTTTTATTATTTAATCCAATTATATTTTGTAAAAAAAATCATTAAAGGATTGCTACCCTGAATCTAAGTTGATCATTGAAAGATTAATCCGTTGTATATGAATCTAGAATCAAGCACTACCTTCTTTCTGGGAACAGAATTAACAGATTTTGAAGAACTTGGTAAAATTAAACCTCCATATGGTCAAACAAACAAAAGACCCTTGAATTCCTTAGTTTATACAAATTTTTTTAAAGAGCAAAAAACAGTTCTGATATATTTTGATATTTTTTCACTAACTAATTCAGTTACTTGTTTGTAATGTAAAATGCCTGGAAGTTAGGGCAGCTGATCCAGGTTTGAATCTAAGTTTCTGTTATTTTTTGTCTGAATGATCTTTGTGAAGTTATTTAAACACTGACATGTAAGGAATTCATCTTTTTTTAGTGTCAAGGGTGAAGATAAAAATTAAATTCTTTTTAATGTTTATTTATTTTTGAGGGAGAGAGAGAGACAGAACGTGAGCAGGAGAGGGGCAGAGAGAGAGGGAGACACAGAATCCAAAGCAGGCTCCAGGCTCTGAGCTGTCAGCACAGAGCCCAACGTGGGGCTCGAACTCACCAACCATGAGATCATGACCTGAGCCACCCATGCGCCCCTGAATTAAATTTTAAAAAGTTATATACAAAAAGTGAACTTTTTTTATAATTTTCTTAATTTTTTTAAAATTTATTTTTGAAGGAGAGAGAGAGAGACAAAGCATGAGCAGGGGAGGAGCAGAGAGAGAGGGAGACACAAAATCCGAAGCAGGCTCCAGGCTCTAAGCTGTCAGCATAGAGCCCAATGCAGGGCTCAAACTCATGAGCTGTGAGATCATGACCTGAGCCGAAGCTGGATGCTCAACCGACTGAGCCACCCAGGCGCCCCTAGAAAAAGTGAATTTTAGAAGAATATGGAGAATTGTCAACACTATTTTGAATGACAGCACTTAAAACTACATTGCTTCTAGTTTGTGATCAACAATTATTTATGTGCAATCTTCCGTTGGTATAGCATTGGAAATTCTATTTCAGATTCACAGTGGTAAACTTATGATTTGATAAAAATGAAAGATCACTTGAAGATATAAAGGAATAAACTGATGGTTGAGTCAACACTAAGAGGTCAATAGGAAGATTCACTGTATCAAATGATTTGTATCTTGCCCAACTAAAACTATCACTATTCAGGAGAGTTAGCTGGTTAAGAGTCTTCAGAAGAATCATCATTTAACAAAATTTTGCATGATGAAATTTGACAGTATGTTCATAAGAGAGATAAAAGTTCTAATTGCCTTAGGAATAATAAAAGTAAACTATTTCATTCTAATGTGGTATCTTTCATTAGAGAAATAACTATGTATTAGGACCCATGCATTCCTCTGGAAAAAGCTGTTGCACTGGACAGAACTCACCATGATACTTAGGGCTGTAATATTATGCCAATTTTATTGAAGGAAATTAAGAAAACAAAAATTACTACGTGTGTTTAGAAAAGAAGTACAAAAGAAAACATGTTAAAGTATTCATGCATTTTTTTTTGTTTTTTTCTTAATAGCTTGAGGGGCTATGGCTATTCTTAAATTCTTTTTGACCCTACCTTTAACAAGCATAAGTTTTTAATAAAACTAGTTGGTAAATATAAAGTGGATATATAAAAAGAACGTATTTATAATATATTACGCAATTATAAGGAATTTATAATTTGAAATCGTACTTAATTACAGGCATAAATATTTACCAAACCTACCCTACTATTTCTTGTTTATTATCTCATAATTGATTGTACACATACGCAGTTACTTTTATTTCAATTTACAATGATATGCACTTTCCTATATTTCCAATCACAAAAATATCTCAACCCTTTTCCAGCTACTATTATTCATGTGCTGTTCCGTATAGAATGTCATTATATAATCTTGATCCACATACCTTAAATTATTAAAAAAAAAAGATGTTTCTCATTCAATTTAATGCATTCTTCATTAAAAAAATAAACACTTGTCAACAATGCCATCAAAGTGAATGATTAGGCATATTCATCATATATACTAAAATTAAATAGGTCGATAATTATAAAGGGACCAAAGTTTACATTTGGTAATATATGTTAAATGGCTGAATGGTTTCATTTTACTGTGGTTCACTTAGCAAGGATTTATCATCCTTTTCCTTGCTTCTCCTTGTCATAGGCAAGTAAAGAACAAGAGATTTAAGTTCATTTCTAGTACCTTTATTAAAAAAAACTATAAGGAAATAAAGATATTAAATAATTTAAACTACTTGCTTTATTCTAGTTTCTTACATGAACTACTTTTTAGTTGTAGAAAAGATAGCATAGAAATTAGCATAAAATTTAGTCAGCCAGCTATCCTATGCCCTTTCCACGGAGAGATTAGTTTCTCATTAATACAGTAATATTATATACTATAAAGTATGACATGTCATTGATTAACCCATTCATTCTCACATTTACATTATCATGTTATACCACAGGATTATATGGCCCACCACACAGAAATATGTACCTTATATCTTGCCCCAATCCCTTAAATTAACAACTTTAATTTTAAAAGTATATAAAATTAACAGTGTGAAGCACTGAATAAAAACCGGGAGAAATTTGTAAATTATAGGATTCAGAAACAATAGGACTGATAGGAGAAAAGATAAGAGTTAGCCACAGCTGAAAATATGCAAGGGAGAGAATTGTTCTGGGGGTAGAAATCTGTTAGTCAGTCAAGAAGGAATGGAAAGCAAAAGGCAGGGGGGACCCTGGGGCAGTCATCATGGGATCAGCTGGATTTTGCATTATGGAGCCTGAGCCATGGAGCCCATATGATGCCTTGATTAGGCAGCAGTCAACAGTGACATTTACTTGTAGGCTAAAGCAGTGAGTATGGGCACTGAGACCTGCTCCCTAAAGCCAGCAAATTCTGAAGGACTAGAAGTAAGCCGACCATAAAGTTGAATTAAGGAGAACATTCACCAGCTATTCAGCTCTCTTGTCCTACTATCACTGGTGGCAAACACCAAGCCCTGAGGATCAAAACCAGCACCCCTTGACAGTCAAAATAGAACTCATCAAAAATTAGTTAACAACCATGCAGTAGAAAAACTATAACCTGGGCTATACTAGTAAATGTTGAATAACTGACTTGACAAGAAAAAAAAAAAAAAAGGAAAGAAAGAAAATAGTCTTGATTTGTGGCATTTACTGATTTTCCATGGTGGAAATATTTCTACTATGACCTGCCTCAAGCTAACAACGTGAAGTCAGTCTCTGATGGACAGCTGGGGAGAGATGCACACCATGGGTGCCCTGAGTCAGTCCGGCCAACACCAGCATACTGCTGACTGCTACACAGTGGGTCATTAATTTTCATCCATTCAGAAAATGTTTATTGAGCTCCTCTGTACCAAGTACTGTTTTAAGATATGTGGTAAACATTGCAGAAGTGGTCCCTAGTTACATGAAATTTACATTCTATTTGGGGCAGGCAGAAAACAAAAGTTTAAAAATGGATTTAAACAAAAGTTTAAAAACACCAGATTTTTGATAAGTTCTGTGAATCCGTGAAACAGAGTGGGCGTTTGGGATTAATTTAGAACTAATTAGGGAAGACCTTGCATTCAAACAGAGTCCTGAGCAATAAAAAGGAAACAGTCAGAAAACGTTTCGGGTTGAGTGTTTCAAGCAGAGAGGAGAGCAGTGGCAGGAACTAGTCTGGCACGCCAGGTACAGAAAGGAGGTCGGATGGGTGGAGGCAGGAGTGAGGAAGAAAGTTGGAGGAGATGAGACCAGAAAAATAGCAGCAGTCAGATTACAAAAGGCCTTGAGACAATGGCGAGGAGGTTGGATATTATTCTAAGTCAAAGTGAATATTCTCGAGGCGCTTAAGCAAAAGACCAACTTGAATCTCAAATTATTAATATTTTGAGAGTATGAAAGAGTAAAGCAGGAAGACCAGTTAAGAGTCTACTACACTACAGACTACTAGAAAATATTTGCCACACTGATGCCGGGGGAAGGATTCTGTCAAGAAGTCAAGAAATCTCACAACGCAACACACAAACCCATTTAAAAATGGGCAAAGGGTGTGAGCAAATATAGCAACCACGGATCTGTGAATGACAAACATATGAAAAGATGCTCAACACAATTAGTCCATACACTACACGCCACTCACAATAGCTAAAATTAAGCCTCTATCAAATGTTGACATTTAGCAAAGAGAAGAGAAAACATGAATCCATGTAAACAATGTATACAAATGTTGATGGTAGATTGAATCGTAATAGCCAAAACTAAGAAACAATCAAATACCACCAAGAAGTGAATGGAGAGGCAGATTTAGTGTATCTATATAATGAAAAATTTGTAGGCAACAAATGATGAATTTCAAAATAATTACACAAAGTGAAAGAAGCCAGAAAAAGGAAGAAGAGATAAGGTATGACTTTATATACAGAAAACGCAAGCTTTCAATGTCATGAAGCAAACCTCTCTGCCTGGGGATGGAGAGAAAGGATAGATGATTCCAAAGGTGCATGAGAAAACTTTGGGGGGTGATGGACATGTTCATCATCTTGATTCAAGTGATGGTTTCACAGTTGTATAGTTATGTCCCAACCTATCCAATTATACACTTTAAATATATGCAGTTCCCTGTACTTGAAACATGTCTTCATATAAACGGGAGGAAAAAAATAGCATTGATTGCAGAGCCAAGCAAGAAATGATCATGACTTTGTCTGCAAAGGTAACAGTTTCAGATGAAGGCAAGTGTTAGATTGAACATATATTTTGAAGTTGAAGCTGACAGGAGTTTTAGGTGGCTAACAGGAGAAGAGCTGGGACAGAGAGGTGTGCCTGCCGATTTCAAGGCAGATCAACCTGGAGGTTGGCTGTTCGCTTTGTAACCTTTCACCTCCTTCATTATCCTTCTTTACCTACTGGGAAAAAGGTGTTCTGATCTTTAATTACAAAAATATTTCTAGTTCATCTTCACCATATGTGTCTCTGGTAATTTGAGGACCAGCCTCTAAAATACGTTTAAAATAATAATTTCTTTAATCAGATTCTTTCTCTGATTTATGTCACAATTTATTGCCCTTGCATTATAGATGGAGAAGCAGGATTTCTGAATTTCTGAAATTTTAGTCACATATTTGGCTAGAAATAGGTGTCAACGTATTACTCACAAGGAATATTAGTCAGAGTCAAGGCAGAGAAGAAAAATTCATTATATGTCCAAGATATAGAAATTAAGATAGAAACACAGCAAAAGTGGTGTTACTTGTGTTAAGATCCAACATTTATCTAGTATATTATATAATAATTTTTAAGTAAGTGAACCACTTACTGTTTATATTTGTTCATATTAAGACCATTTTACAAATAAGATGGTTGAATTTTGGAGAATCTATATAACATCCAGGAGCAGCCATACAACTGGCATTGGATGGTATTAGAATGAACTTGAGTGCTTTAATTCTTTCTATATCAAACCATCCCTTCCTCTACTACATTTATTAAAATCCTAGAATATAATTTTCAACATTTACCTTTGAATAATTTCCGGTTACTTTCTTCTTCTTTAGCACCAGCATGAACTTTAATTTCTTTAGCATTAAAAACTTATCAGAGATTAAGCGGCCACTATTGAACTAGATTACTATTTTTTATCCCAACTAAAAGAAAAGGACAAAAGGAATACCCCCTTCACCATCCTACTGAAATAACAATAATTAATGGGCAATGTAGTACTTTTTTTTTTAACGCCAAAATGTGTGGGTCCAGGAACAAAGGGGTGGAAGCTGGAATGTCAGTTGTTTGACCCATTCAGAGACTCTGTTTCATTTTTATGCTTTTGAAATCTGCTGGGTGAGAAGTCTTAGTACCAGAAAAGTAAGGATAAGATAGGTTATGCTATGATATAAAATTAAATCTTTTTGGCATGACATGACTTCTTTCACTTACACTCATCATAGTCTGATGCAGACCAGGCAATATTTCCATTCGATTAACTACAATTAGAACATGTGTTATCCAACCCCATTGCTGAAGGGGAGAGAGAACTATAGGTTGCAATGGGATCCTTTTAAGAACTATTGTCTGGAAACAGCTGTTACTTCCTATGGCAACGTTACAGTAACCAAAGGTCAGTCACATGGCCCAAACCAAACCAAAAAAAAAAAAAAGATAAGAGTTTTCCTCTGGAGCTTGAAAGAGAAAGACATGAGGTAAACACATAGCAGGGTTTCTGTCACAGAACTCAAGAAAGGATTATCTCTACATAGTGAAAGACACCGATTCCATTGAATTGGAAGCCAAAATTGCTAAAAACTTGCCAGCAATGGACACACACAAAAAGTTATAATGCTGACTGCACAGATTGACCTGATTGTCATATGAAGTATAAATGGTTGCTGAGAGATGTATGTTTGGAATTGAGGGTTTTCTTCAAGATCTGTGAGTGATTTCATGTAGACATTAAGAAAAGACTACCGCAAACTTCAACAGGCAAGATCGCGGAGGCATCAGTTTAATATGGGATTAATGTTTGGGCTGTGGTGCCGGGTAAAAGTTCTGAACAAGTTGAAATTCTGACTGCGGGAAAAGGGAACATAGAGAAGTAAGTTCAAAAAGAGACTATAATCTCGGACCGTTTGCAATAATAAGGACTCTACCATCTAAACATACATTTATTCTAACATCGTGCATACTATTTTATATATATATATATAAAATAGTAATAATATTATATACATATATATAATAACTGATTCTTCATATCATTTTAACATTTTCTGTGTTATTTTATGTAAGGTAAAAGTCTGGAGATTTATTTTGCATATTATGATAGGTTACAGAGTATCAGTATGCGTTTTTGCGGAGGAAAAGCGGGGGTGGACATCACCTAGATATCTTGGACTAGGGACAGTATTCACTGACTACCAAAACTACTGTTTTCAACTTTTTCAGGAGGCGATCATATTGGTTTTTTGTTGTTGTTGCTGTTGTTGTTTTGTTTTAAGATTTTTTATTTTTAAGTAATCTCTACGCCCAATGTGGGGCTCGAACTTACAACTCTGAGATCAAGAGTCCCACGTTCTACTGACAGAGCCAGCCAGGTGCCACTCTTGTTTCTTTCTGTACAGAAAAGTCACATCAACTTGCATGGGATCACTTTTCTGTATGAAAATTTAAGAATGGAAAAAAAATGATATATTGACATCAAAGAGACAACACTGTATATTTATTGAATTTTGTGGTCACCTAGCATTTTTGAAGACTCCTCCATCCTATATTAAGCTATTTATATTACATCTTACATGTTAAGGAAAAAGCTAGAACTCCTTTCCTAAACTTTCTTGAAAACAGGGCACAGGTATATAACCAAGGCTGTATAATGGAATGGAACTGTTTAAGTCCTTGATTTGGAAAAGTTGAATGAGGAAGTAACATCCTGAAGGAACTATTATCTGATTAAGAGGTAAAGGATATGTCATGATTTAAGTTGTCTCCACGGTGGAGATTTTGGCTTGTGGTGCACAGCATCGCTGGTGTGAGCTGTGTTTCGATGCCTTGTGGAAAGAGCAGTGTTGGCTTTCCTACGGCAGCTAATGCAGCATGATAGGGACATTTGTCCTCGCTCCACAGTGTCCAGATCTGATTCCCTGATCCTCCTGAGTGTAGATTGATTGTCTAATATACTTTAATTATTTTTTCTTCTTCTCTAACTCACAAAAGTGATTTCATTGCGTGAATTTAAGAATCCTGGCTGGTACAATGAAGTTTAAGTTTAGAAAAAGCAGACTAACTCACCCACAGTCATTCCATGGTGAATGGAAGGGTCAGAATGAGCCTAATTCTTCTAACGGCAAAAAGGGTTCTGCTTTTTGCAGAACAAAGTTCTTATGCAAAAGGAACTTTGCAGAAAAGTTACCGTGACTTTCACTCTTCCTCTTGCACTATTTCAAGATTACAGTTTTATGTTTTACTTTGGATGGGTCTTATTTCATGTCCTCCTGCCTTTCCCCACTCACTGCTAAATTAAATCTAATTTTCTAAGCAGTAAAAGGTGCTTGGTTTTTATGTTACCTGGGAATTTCGGGGCTGATATTTATTCTAAATTTGCTTCCCCATTTTCATAAATAAAAAAGAGGAAAGAATAATGTAATAAGCAAGATGGGAGGAAAAAAAACTCACAATATGGAGATGAATGAGCAAATTACCAATTAACTAATTACCAGCAGTTATAATTTATCTTCATTGAAACACTGAGACAAGTGTGATTGGCAAATTGAATGTGAAGGGGAATGCATCCCATCTAGCGACTTAATAGAATAGGCAGGTCCAGACTTACAAATGGGATTAACTATGCATTTAAACTATTTTATTTTCCATTAGTGCCCTCCAGAAATATTTCGAGGAGAGTAAGAGTTCCTTTTTCCAAATATGGAAATACACATCTTTTTTTTAATTTAGGAGTTATACTTTGGTGAGCAAAGTTCTGCTCATTTGCTAATGGAATTTGGAAAGTGTCTCCTAAAAAACTGCCTAATAATCACATAAAACCGATTCAAAATAGAGACTGTTTCCCAAAGCCTATTCATTAGTACCTACATAAATCTGGATGTGAACATGCTTTCCCAGGCACTATCAAAGATACTTTTAATTCTATTGAACACGTGTGTGTCCATGTGTGTGTGTGTGTGTGTGTGTGTGTGTGTGAGAGAGAGAGAGAGAGAGAGAGAGAATGTGTGTTTCAAAAGAGAGGTATAGGAAGCAAAAAGGCAAAATGGCAGGCCTAAAAATGTTCATGCAGAAGGAATCAAATCAATCCTCCAATGACGTGATAGTGGTGAGAAGCAGTCTGGTGCTCTGACACAGACCTGGATCAGTCCCATTGTAAAAAGAAAGTCATCATCTCAGAGTATATTTTATGTATTTATGTTTTATATAGGCAGACGCGGGTACTCTCAAGCAGGTTGTTCTGCAAAATCACAAATAACAAAAATCCCCCAGTTAAAATGTGTGAACAACAAACTCAATCTTGTCAAAACAAAAACTAGCACGCATTGGTCTGTTTTCAGTATTGTTCTTTTATTAACAAAAATATGGAAAATGTGCTTATATGCCAAGATTTGTGCTTGTACTCAGAAACGAAAAAAAAAAAAAATAATTCAATTAGCTATGATAATTACAGATGTGTCACAATTCATTTGCTTCAACTACTAGAGGAGAACACTCTTCACAGAGTAAATAACGACAGCCATAAAAACACAATAAAGATTTGACATTCGAGTTCCTCATTCTGTCCTTCACTTCACCTTGGCATGTTTTAGGTAATGATAATTTTTCCAGTGTGTAAACTGGGAACATTCAGAGAATAGAGGCCCAGCTTGCACATTTATAATTTAAAGGGTTTTACAACTCCTTTTTGTTGCGTATTTAATATGGACTGGATCCGGAGGTTGTTGTGTATAGGCCCCATGCTGTTCAGTGCTCTCTGTTACTGTCTTTCCTGGAACAGATACTCACTAAGTACTTCTTGAAATAATATAGTATGAATTTTGATGAATGTGGGAGTTAAAAACATCTGTCTTCAAATAAAACTTACCTTACCTCAGAAAATTGTTATTGAATGGTGAAGATCGGGGGTAGGTAGAACAAGATCTGAAGTTTTACTGTTTAACAAATATCTCACACATGTTTATTACATTTTAGATTGATTAGACATTAGACATAAACAATCTTTGTCCAGTTAATTCAGATTAGCGTTCCCTAAATATAGTCTTTTAAAGAGCAAACGACTTGTTATTGAAACAACAACAAAATTCAGCTAAGTAAATAAAGCAGGCAGTCATAGTTACTCACGGACAATTTTTAAGCTTTAAGTTATTCTAAGTAATGTCATTAAAGAGAATGCATTTTACATCACGTTGAAGTAATCGCTTATTTTAATTAAATGTGACATATTGTTTTCTTATTTAATTTTATGCTTTTAATCCTCAAAACTTTATGCTTCCTAAGAAAACTGTTGATCAAAAAGAGGCTGTAAAGCAGCCAAAGCATCTATTTGGGCTCTTAAGGATTGTAATTTGGGAGACAGAGTGGACTGAAATTAAAAGTGTGTTCCAGTACAGAGTGGGGAATACATGTGTGTAGATATTTCTTATCGACCTTAGGTATTTCTCTCTATTCCTAAACTGTTAATAGCTTTTGGGTTTTGTTTGTTTGGTTTTTTTTTTCATTGCAAATGAGTGCTGAATTTTGTTGAATGCTTTTTCTGCATCAAACTATATGATCATATCATTTTTCTTCCTTTCCTGTTTTTTGAGAGACTACACTGATTGTTTTTTGAATGTAGAACCATACTTGCACACGTTGGTCATGATTGGTGTGATAATATTTTGCTGAGGGCTTCTGCATCAGAGTTTATGAGAGAAATTGATCTCAGTTATTTTTTATTGTATGTTGGGGGGTAGTGGGGTAATGGTGGATTAATAAAATGAATTGCAGGGTATTGAGGAGGGCACCTTTTGGGATGAGCACTGGGTGTTGTATGGAAACCAGTTTGACAATAAATTTCATATATTAAAAAAATAACATTACTTTAGGGGAAAACCATCTTTAAATTGTAATTAAAGTGGGATCTGAAAATTTTTCAAAAAAAATAAATAAATAAAATGAATTGGAACATACAGAAAATCAATTGATTTGAGACCTTACCTATTTTCTAATGTAAGCACTTAATACTATGAATTTCCCACACAGAATTGCTTTCATTGTATGGAACATATTTTGATATATTGTACTGTATTTTAATTAAGTTTTCTATGCTTTTAAATTTCTTTCAACACTTACTCTTTGATATGCATTGTTTAGAAGAGTGTTCATTAAATTCCACATGTTTAGACATTTTCCTTTTGTCCTTCTGTTATTGATTTTTGGTTTGGTTCTATCGCATTCAGAGAACACTTTCTGTTTTATCATATTCATGCTATAATTTTTGTTTAAATCATCAAATATAATTTGTAAAAATGTACATGGAAAAATATAGTCTATTCTACGCACCCCTCTTTCTATTTTGTCTTTTCTTCCTTCTTTCTTTTTGACGCTCTATGAGTATTTTTTTTATCATTTCCTCTGTCTTCAAAGTTTCCTTTGGACAGTTTGTAGTAGTTGGTTGGCTAGTGACAAATTCTTTTAGTTTTCCTTTGTACTGATGTGTATTTTCTCAAGCTAATCCTCTTTTGTTGTTCGCCCAGCTTCCTGAATCTATCAGTTTGTGTGTTTGACAACATTTGTGAAGTTATTAGCATTATTTCTGTCCCACTCTCATTTTCCTTTATTCCTGAGGCTCTGATGATACAAATATTTAACCTTTTGTTATTATCTCACAGGCACTTGAAAATCTGTTGTTCCTCCTCTCCACACGCACTCTGTTTTACTCTCTGGCACACAATGACAAAGGTTTTCAAGGTTGGGGTGCTTGTTGGAGTGGGAGTTTCACACACTAGCATTACCCATATCCATGGTATTATTGGTATCTCTTGAAAAGCAGTTTTTAATTTTGATAATACTTACTTTATCATTGTGGGTAGTGTGTGGGTGTATGTGTGTGCATTTATTTTTTGTTCGTTTTACTTTATGCTTAGAATTTCATGTGTCCTACAAAATATTTAGACGTTCTTTATCAGATTGAGGAACTTGCATTTGGTTCTTAGTTCACTCAGTTGTTAATAATGAATGGATGGGTGCTGAATTTAGCCAAAAAATTTTATTGTTATTTAATGAAGTGATTATCTAGATAATCTAGCTATCTAGCCCACTTGCTAACTTAATTTATATAGAGATATATAGTACAAATTTTCTTGAATAATTAGTACTTTTCCACTCAAATCAACCAGTTAACTACCTTTTACTTTTTCTGCTTATCAAAAACACATTTAAAAATGAGAGCATTCCTAATAAACTGTCTCAGTCTTCAAAAATAAAGGGCACGGCATTTTTCATGGGGCAAAGGTGGTAAGACTATGTCTATTCATACATCTTTACACTTTAAACTTAGTCAGACTTCAATGAACTTAATTACTGTAATCACTGTAGTATAAAATCTGTAATGTAAAGCAATCCACTGCTTATAGTGATATAAAAAAATAAAGGGCGATACAAGACACTTAGAAATATTAACTTTTGATAGTGTCACATCATTAATAAATCCATTATAGGCCTATTTGTAATTTTAGACCTGTGAGCTTCCTGTATTAAATATAATATGCATATTAGAAAAGCAACATTTACCATTTTGTATTTCTCAGGAGGACTGGCTCAACTATCTTAAGATTTAACCATATGCCAGATTAAAATTGAGGTCCCTTAGTTCCAAATAAGTTTAGATAATGTTTTCTTTTTCTTTTTTTTTTTTTTAATATTTTTTTAACGTTTATTTATTTTTGAGACAGAGAGAGGCAGAGCATGAACGGGGGAGGGGCAGAGAGAGAGGGAGACACAGAATCGGAAGCAGGCTCCAGGCTCTGGGCCATCATCAGCCCACAGCCCGACGCGGGGCTCGAACTCACGGACCGTGAGATCGTGACCTGAGCTGAAGTCGGACACTTAACCGACTGAGCCACCCAGGCGCCCCTAGGTAATGTTTTCTATCCCTACAAGAGTAAACCTAAACAGATGCCTAATTAGAGGGTCTCAAATCCATTAGCCAATTGCCACAAACCTTCAAAACTGTTAGCCAGGGTAAAGATGGTCTGATGGTAAATGTGGTTTTCAGAGTAAAGAAAAAAAAAGATCTCTTTTACTTGACATTTTTCAAGACAATATTTAGACACTGTTTTAATGTTTATTTTTGAGAGAGAAGAGACAGAGTGTGAGCAGTGGAAGGGCAGACGGAGAGGCAGACATAGAACCCAGAGCAGGCTCCAGGTTCTGAGCTGTGAGCAGAGAGCCAGACACAGGGCTGGAATTCATGAACCTGAGCCGAGGTTGGACGCTTAAGTGACTGAGCCACCCAGGTGCCTCATTTAGACATTATTTATGCCGGTATATCTCAGGAAAATTAACAGAAACTCTTTTGAGGAGGATTAACTTTCCAGTACTTAATAAAACTGACCGCCAGTTCTACTCATGTATATGGTTACATTATATGCTATAATTTCTCTCTCAGTGCAAAAAGAGAGCAGCGGGTATCTACTCAAACTTGATAACTAAAGAAGACATGAATTCCACAAAGAGTGTGGTACACACTGCGGTATGCCACCCAGAGCTGGGACTGCCCAATTCCGGAGCTTCAGAAGATCTCCCGAGGCATCTGCTCTAAGGACATCATGGTTCAACTCTTCCCTCTGCCCAGTCCTGCTTCCCCCTTCAGTGATGGGTTGTTCCGAAGAGCTGTCCTCAGTAAACCCTGTGGCAAATCTCCAACTCAGAATCTGTTTATCATGGCAGTCAACCTCAGATAATGAACCACAATGACTTGATGTACAAGAGCACTTTACACCTAGAAAGCTGTGTGTGTGTGTGTGTGTGTGTGTGTGTGTTTAATTTATAAATACTCTCTTTTATCCTGTATTCACCATTTAGATCTCCTATGTCCTACTAAATAGGTTAGTACCAGTTGAAAAATAGTTTCCCAGTCCATGAGAAGGAACTGTTCCTTCTTTTGTGTTACCATACCACTCTGTTCATGGCTGTTTTCTAGTATATATATTACAAGGTAGTGAATTCTTATTCAATAAGATGGATAAAAGGGCATTTATCCGAATATGAGAGGGGGTTAGCCAGACAGAACTATCTGGAGCATTGGAGAAGGGGAAGTAGTGTAGCAGTATTGGTCTCAACAAGAAAATAAAGCAGAGCAGAGAACAGGGATACACTGTCTAGGGTGCTCCATGTGGCAGGTGAATAATTAGAAGGGAGTGGGTGGGCTTTAGAAGGCAGGGAATATCAGGATCGATGGTAGTGATGTAACTGAAGCCATGCAGGGCCTCTATGATTCTATACCATTAACTGGGAGTCAAGAGTACAGCTGTAATATCCAAACATGCCACGTGTGATTGTGCCTCTTATGGAAAATAGTAAAGGAGGCTAAATTTCCTTCAGGTTTGATGTGAAAAGAGCTAATGCATATTGCAAGAGATCAGAGTAAGAAGCGTAAGGAGGTGCATCAGGCACTTAACTGGAGCAACGACCTCCATGGCATTCCAAATAAGACTCTTAGGAGTCTGTGGCTTCTTCCCTGGAGGCATTTGTAGCTTATGGGTGACCTATATCAGTCGTCCTCATTCTTACCACTCTCCCTCTGGTAGAACTAGAGTAGTGTGATCGGGTTTCAGTGCTTCCTCCTAAGGGAAACGTTCAATCGTGACTATATATCAAACACCTCTCTGGACAGAGTTCAAGTGTTTAAACTGTTGTTCGAACTCTAATCCTTTATAACAAAAGCAGCTTTTCACTAACCTTTTCTCCTCCTTCTAAGGCCATTATATCAGAATCAAGAATGTACCTTTTTCTGAGTTACATCCTCCTAAAACTAAACAAAGTAGCAAGAACTATTATTATATTTGATCAACTGCTATTTCTTATTAATAATACAAAATGTATCCTTAAAGCATATCAAAACATTTACCAAAAATATTCTCAACTGGCAGAGGAGTATTTTTTACATGAAAACACAATTTTTGTAAATTAAAAAGAATGCAAATTGTTATTTTTGGTTGCAGTATATTTTGTACTTGCATAAAGAGTAAAGATCTTGACTCATGTAATTGACTCTCCTAGTTAAAACTGTCAGTTGCTAGACATAAGTAGAATTTTTGTTGGAAATAAAAATAATTCCCTATGGTGAAAAGGAACTCAAGTTATTTAAGAGTAAAGAAAGCAACAAAACAAAGAGTAGCCATAATAGGTCTCTATCTACAAAGCATACTAGAAAATGACATTTGTAGGGCACACAAATACAGTGTTGTGAATGTATATGTAATGCATAGAACTGAAAAAATGATGTGCCTGGAATTATGGCTCTCCTATGTTGTATAAATATCTTGTAGCCATGTTTACAAAAGACAATAAGAATTGTAAAGAAAAATGTAGCAGAAATACTTGATTTCAAGAAACAAGGTCATAAAAATGATAGAGGCAGACTTAGCAATATCTATACAATCTCTAAGAATGATAGAGTTTAAAGGTCTTCTATAAACCCCATCTTTCACTTTGGGTATTTCGATAGAGCCCTCAGAACTGAAAATACAGCAATCCATGGCCTCTTAGCCAGACACTGGCTGCTTATCACAACTTAACAGAAAGTGAGATGAAGCTTGTCAAGAAAAAAAATATGGAGCATTTTAGTGGAAAATCCACTAAGACTAGGCTGCATACAATTATTTGATAAATTTAAAATAGACCAGATTGTCAGAATTATTTCCCAGCAAAGACATTTCTGAATGACACACAATTGATGTGTTAGAGAAATAGCTGATAAGGGACTAGACTGCAGCCAACACTAATCAAATTCTAGACTCTAATAGCCCAAGGGAGTTCAAACTCTTCAAGCCAGGGACACAAACTATAGCCAATTCCATCAGAGTCATTATAGCAATATGCTTATACGGGTAAGCATGTCTGCCCTCAGTTATTACAAACATAAATGATAAATGCCAACCTTCTCTCTTTCACAGCCTCTTTTAAACACCCACAGGGTTTTCAAAGCTGGACCAAAAGCAACCTGTCCACAATTATTAAAACCTGTCCAGAATACCAGAGAAGTAGTATCTTGCCCTTGATGTTTTAAGACTTAAGCAATCTGACTTACTTTTGAGATATGTCCAATTAGAATAAACTGGGAAACAAATGGACATATTTGGACTGCTCTTATGTGGCAGTCTTAGATTAGATCCTCCAGAAGAAGACCCTGAAATGAGCATTTGGGTAAATGATATCAAAAACACAACCCCAGGGAAAAAAAAACTGGAAAGGAAAAAGAGGAAGGACAGCCAAGCAAGTTGCCATCTCAGGCAGGAGATGAGCTGGAGCCCGGGGGGAAATGGCAACGTGAGCTACTTCTGGGTTGTCCTGGGCAGGGGAGCTGGACTTCCAGATTGCAGCTACAGTTTGGTCATTGGCTAAAGGTTTCCGCCTAAGAATATAAAGCACAGACCTTTGCAGCTCTCACAGCTTGTACCTTATAGCCAGCAGGCTCCAGTAGCCCAAGAGCACTCCTCTGGTAAAGCAATGCAGGTTCTGGCTGCTGGAAGAAAAAGCACAAGGAGGTGGACGTAGTCGAGGAAGTGAGGGTAGAGACAGTAGGAGGGATCCAAGGATATTTGAAGAGAACATCGACATTTTTCCCTCCGGGGGCCATCCCTTAAGAAGGATGGTACATAGCTACACTACTTTGTTTATAATTCATGGGAGCGTCTTGACTCAAGCTGTAAGAGGGAATCGAAGCGAAAAGCCAAAGACAGGAGCACCAATATCCAGTGGAGGCACAGCTCAGTCAGGAAAAGTCACGTTACAGAGGAGGCATTTGAAAATGGCTTTGAAGGATGAATGTGCTTTTTCAAAAGAGTATATATCATATAACATTCTAGAAATAAAAGATGAACAAAACTGTAGAGCTAAAAATACATAGGGTAAGTCCAAGACATAATGAATAAAGGTTAGCTATCAGAGATAGGGACTAATGCACTCCAAAAAAGTAAATAAAAACACACTAGGAAGCCTTCTTAATCACAATCATTGGCCATTAATTTGTCAGCAATAGGGAGTTATTAGGGTTCAAAGGTCTAAAATGTTGTGATTAAATTTATGCATTAGGAAGGATAATCTAGCAACCCACTACGTTGTTTGACTTGAAAAGCGTTCCACTCAGAACCCTAAATTCTTGTATTTGGGACCCAGAAAAGAGAATGAGAATGAGGAAACAAAGCAGAAGTGCAATCTATAAGATTTGACAGCTTCTGAGATAGAGAATTAAATGTGGGTATGACTTTTTTTAATCTGGGTAACAACAACAACAACAACAAAATTTCCTATATTTAATTGTGGAGAAAAATCAGTAGCTATTTGGGAAAGATGATAATTCAGTCATTTTGTGTGTTTGTTTTTACACAACCTAATCATTTGCAACTCTGATTTGAGGGAAATTACAATGCTAGAAATGAATAAATTATAAAAATAAGTCTGAGTACTCCTTTAATAAAAGGAGTAAACGACTTGGACCAACACATAGAAACAAAGAACAAAGACAGTTTTTAAACATGTGATATTAACTCCAGCTGGTGCCTATTAAACCAATTAGTGAATGTTTCCTTGCATATTTTTGATCACTAAACATTATATGGTTAGCACATGCCCAGAAGAAGCAAACTAGCACTAGGATTAGCATTGGGACAGACAGGTAGATGTCAAACAGGGGAGACTAGAAGGGCAAACACTGCACAAGTCATGATTTGGTCACACAAGGAGTTGGATGTACATGCCCAGTTTGGGCACAGAAATAGGCTACATTATTGGGCTCCTCAGGGACTAAAATTACTCCAGGAAGATACCTTGTTAGGATGAAAACAGAGGAAAAATTTTGTGTAAGTATGTAAATATAAAAATATATATTTGAGGGGCGCCTGGGTGGCGCAGTCGGTTAAGCGTCCGACTTCAGCCAGGTCACGATCTCGCGGTCAGTGAGTTCGAGCCCCGCGTCAGGCTCTGGGCTGATGGCTCGGAGCCTGGAGCCTGTTTCCGATTCTGTGTCTCCCTCTCTCTCTGCCCCTCCCCGGTTCATGCTCTGTCTCTCTCTGTCCCAAAAATAAATAAAAAACGTTGAAAAAAAAATTAAAAAAATATATATATATTTGAGAACTGTGGGATAATAGCACACTTCTCGCCTATCCCACCATGGGTGGTCAAAACAATTGATAAATCCTATGGTGTGAAAACCACGTAGCAATGTCTGTGTGGTAAGTTGGACTTTAAAAGTCAAAAACGGGGGCGCCTGGGTGGCTTGATTGGTTAAGCGTCCGACTTTGGCTCAGGTCATGATCTCACGGTCCCTGAGTTCAAGCCCTGCGTCGGGCTCTGTGCTGACAGCTCAGAGCCTGGAGCCTGCTTCGGATTCTGTGTCTCCCTCTCTCTCTGCCCCTCCCCTGTTCATGCTCTGTCTCTCTCTGTCTCAAAAAAAAAATAAACGTTAAAAAATTTTAAAGTCAAAAATGTTGTAATCAAAAAATCACCTTAAAAGTATGTAAAGGCAAGGTGCAGTATGGGATCAGATGTTTGCAACACATGATTAACAATGACTCGGGATCCAGAATACAAAAAGAACTTCTCTAAATAATAAAGAAAAAAGACAGATAACTGAAAGGAGAAATGAACAAGATGCTTATGTAGACACTTTTCAAAAGATGATATCCAAAAGGACAGTAAATGTGAAAATATGTTTACGTGGTCAACCTCATTAGTAAGCAAGAAAATGCCAATACCTAACACTAATTTACTGTGCCATACAAGTACATATACATCAGAATGCCTAAAGTGAAAAAAGATTAATAAATAAACTCTTGGTGAGACTCTAAAGCAAGCAACTAAAATGTTCATACACCACGCATGGGAGTAAAAATGAGTTCAATCACTTTGAAAATTAGCATAGTGGTATCTCCCCAAATTGAATACACATATTTCTAAAGACTGTGTTATTTCACCAGTAGGTGAAATTTTTTTCACCCAATGAACCAATATATACATATGGCCCAAGAGACAGGTAATTGATTATTCAAAAAAAAAAAAAAAAAACCATTACATAAAATATTCTCAAGATGAAAACAACCAGAATGTTCATAAACTACAGAATAGATTTTTTTAATTGTGGTTATATTCTATCAATGAAATAATACACAGCGATGAAAATGAATTACCTACAGTTCACACAATAAAGTGTATTCATTTCAGAGTTTATATTAAACAAAACAAGCTACACACACAGAGCCTTGCTTTATCATTCAATTTGTATTAAGTTCAAAGTACACAAACCCGAAAGCAGTGTTATAAGTGAGAAGAGTGGTTACTTTTGGAAAGGAAGGAGGCAGAAGAGGTTCAGAGATGGGATGAGCTTCTTGAATACAAGCAATATTCTATTTTTTATCCTTCATGCCTCAGGTGTTCACTTGGCAATATTTTATTGAACTCTGTACATGTGATTTTTATACCTTCTTAATAAGTGTTTTATATTTCTATAAATAAATATTTTTAAAAGACTCTGGATATGAAAATATAAAAGACCATAAGTAATTTATTCCACATATATTTGATATGTGTGTGGTAGGTAGAATAATGGCACCAAAAGATTCACATGCTAATTCCCAATATTTGTGAATCTTTTGTTTTGTATTCAAAAAAAGAAAAAGAAAAAGCATTTTACAGATGTGACTAAATTAAGGATTTTGAGATAGGAAGATTATACATTTGGACTCAGTGTGATCACTCCCAAAGGTGCTCATGAGAGAGAGGCAGGAGGATCAGAGTTAGAAATTGATGTGATGACAAAGCAGATGTGATCATTGGGAAGAGATGTGGGGCAGAGAAGACGAAGAGGAAGAGGGAGGCAGATAGGAAGTATTGGAGGGAAGAAGGGACAGGAGAGAAATTTGAAGATGCCCTGCTATTGGCTTTGAGGATGGAGGAACGGGATGTACCAAAAAATGTAGGTGGCCTCTAGAAGCTGGAAAAGGCAAGGAAATGGATTCTCCCCTAGAACTCCAAAAGAAACACAGCTCTGCTGACCCATTTTGTACTCCTGACTTCCAGCTCTGTTAAAATAAATCTGTGTTATTTTAACCCATTAAGCTTGTGGTAATTTGTTAGAGCAACAATAGCAAGTTGATAAAATACACTACATGGCGGTGATTTATGAAGGGGTTCAGAACACATCACCCAAAAATACATGACTACATGATGTTGACTGTTTTGAGTTAAAGGCAATTAAAAAGCAGCAGATGCAAGAAGGAGGACACTTTGGCCTTCCTTTTTTTTTTTCCCCTCTGAAAGCAGGAGATAAAATTCTTCTGGGAAAGATGTCCTGATATTCTTCCCATACCAGGAGGAAAGACACATTGTTTTATTTTCTTGTTTAAAATAATGTTTATTTATTTTGAAAGAGAAAGAGAGAGAGAGAGAGAGGGAGAGAGCATGAGCAGGGCAGAGCAGGGCAGAAAGAGAGGGAGAAAAGGGAATCCCAAGCTGGCTCTGTGCTGTCAGCCCAGAGCCCACTGTGGGGCTCAAACTCATGAACCATGAGATCATGACCTGAGCAGCAACCAAAGTCTGGATGCTTAACAACTGAGCCACCCAGGCACCCCAAGAAAGAAACATTCCTATCACCAGAGATAAGAGTCAAGAAATCTGTACAAATAAACCTTGTTAAACTAATTCTTATTTTCCTAATCATTTTTTTCATAATTACCCTAGCCCAACCCCTTTTGCCTTCTCACATTTTCATAATTTGATACTTTGTCCAACTTAATATATTGAGAGTTAATATATTAACTCTAACTGATCCTTTGGGTCTTCATGTTTTTGTGAAGGCTCTGATGTACATGCAAAAAAAAAAAAATTAAAATATGCTTATGTATGCTTTTTTCTTGTCAATCTGTCCTACACAATGAATTGAGACATAGCATAGCCCAAGACAGTCGCTAGTAAAAGGGCAGAAACGCTAGGTGTAAAAATCGGTGTCACTTCTTCCAGATCAGAATACCCGGACACCATTCTAAGTGCAAATGCCATTTCACCCATGACTGGAATAAATATAGAACAGGGCGAGATGCTAAAGTGCTTTGAATCACAGTAAGAGATGGCCAAATACTGGCTTCGATTAAACCAGTTTTTTATTTTTTTTTAATTTTTTTTAACGTTTATTTATTTTTGAGACAGAGAGAGAAAGAGC
This sequence comes from Panthera uncia, assembly GCF_023721935.1. NCBI lineage: Eukaryota > Metazoa > Chordata > Mammalia > Carnivora > Felidae > Panthera > Panthera uncia. Next base: position 115,623,260 of record NC_064810.1, on the reverse strand, counting down.
ATGAACGGGGGAGGGGCAGAGAGAGAGGGAGACACAGAATCGGAAGCAGGCTTCAGGCTCTGAGCTGTCAGCCCAGAGCCCGACGTGGGGCTCGAACTCACGGACCGCGAGATCGTGACCTGAGCCGAAGTCGGAGGTTTAACCGACTGAGCCACCCAGGTGCCCCTAAATCAGTTTTTTAAAAAAAGTCAGTTTCCGTTTTAAAAGATAGCAGTTTAGATAAAGATCGAAGGGACCTCTTACAATGCAGAATACAGTTTAATGTGTGTCTCTTTCCTCCAAAAGATGGCAAATTGGTCAGCCTGTTGCTGTACCGTGTTTAAGGTAGCTATTCTTTACTCCTGAAAAAGGAATGTAATCTCATTCTTTTACCTTCTAATAACATTTGCCACCCATTTTTAAGGCCATGGATAAATAGGAAATAGCTTATCGTTTTAATATTTCAGAATATTAGAAAGCTAATATTTAGGACTTAGTTCCCACAGCTATAAACACAAAGGATATCTACATAACATTCCCTAAAATAAAAATTTTATAAAAATTTTACTATAACTGCACCTTCATGCTAATAATAATGCCAATCCTTATTAAGTGACTTAACCAATCCACTGCTCATATAACACATAGAAAACCATCAAATTTTGAAAATCTAAAAGACTATCATTCTGAAAGTCTTGATTCATCTGACTTTAGTATATTATAAATTGTTTATTTAATAATATACTCATTCCCAACAAAACTTTTTAATAGAAGTTTATAAAGAAAATTACCCAGCTGTGAAATTGGAAGCAATACTGTTGCAGCTCAACTGAATTTTATTTTTTCCTATTTTGCCAACAGTAATCTGCACTTGCTTTTATAGTGCCTCCAACTCAAAAGGATTATCTAGTCAGAATATATCAGTACATAATAAATGTGCTTCATTTCTTCCAAGTTCTTTTAGCTGACAGCCAAAATGAATGTTTGTCTCAGTGCTGGCACCAGGGGTACTTCTGCAGAGACTATTTCATGGTCCATTGAACCCTAAAGGACATTGTTTTTAAAGGCATATTATCAGCAATGGAGAAGCAAGCCATCGGAGAGGCTATTACAGGTACTACTGAAACTGGAGTATGTACTTCTAGCTTAGTCGGTATTGTGAAGACGCCACTATCCCAAATATATCAGCTCTAAATTGTGCCTTACTCAAGACCTTTATAATTTTATACGCCTGATAAATAAGATACCTTTATGTATGTATTTGGAAAGTCTGGCAAGGTAAGCGTGCAAGTTGCAATGTCTTAAATTGTAAATACAGATGTAAGACCTTTACTTCTCATCATTCAGTTTTCAACAGATAGCCCTGCTTCTTTGAATCTTCACCTGGCCTTCCAATCACTAGAAGGAATTACACACTTGGTAACCTTGTATTTCTCCTCTGTGCTGTTGCTGTAATATGTTTAAGACATTTATTGATGCCCTTATCACCAAGCATTGTGTTGTTTGTTTATATGCACCTTCCATACAAGATTGAATTACTTGAGGGCACAGTCCAAGGATTTTCATCCTTACATCTAATGTCAAGCACGATTACTGACAAACTGAAGGAGTTTAATTTTTTTGAATATAGAGCGGCTATCAAAATAAATGATACTAGCTATATCACAAATGTTGTAGAAGGTCACACACCTTTATGTTTTATGTTTGGTAATTGCATAATTTCCTAATGTATTTTTGTTTAGCCCTAGTCTCATAACTTATTGAATATTTTCACATACAGACACACACACACACACACAAACACACAAACACAAATACATATCTTCTTATATTGTTACAATAAAAATAAGACAATTCAGCCAAATCCAAATCACTTGGCAAGAAGGGACCATCTTATTCTGTTTGTAAACAATAAATACATACAGTTTGCTTTTATTTTATCTGAATCTTTTTCCTAAAGCATATATTTAACTTGACAATTTAAAAAATTATTGAATCTTTGAGTTAAAAAATACTATAAAAATTATCAAATTATTTTGCTTTGGAGATCAAATAAACTGGCAAGATTGAAATTCCCTGATACAAACTGAGGTACGGGTGTGATTTTTCAACGTAATTAATGGTCAGCTGTATTAGTAGAAATAATTATTTGTAACTGCCACAGAAAACAAACCTTTAAAACTCAGAGCCTTCTGACAATAGTGGGTTGTTTCTGACTTAAAAAAAAAAAAAACGTAATAATATGTCCACAAAACACCTGTACCGGGATTTTTTTATATCAACTTTATTCACAAAAACTTGGAATCAAGATCTACTTCATTAGGGAATGGATAAACTGTGGCAAATCCAATCAATGGGATATTATTCTATGCTAAAAAGAAATGAGCTCTCAAACATGAAGCAATACAGAGATTTAATTCAATCCTTATCAAAATACCAATAGCATTTTTCACAGAACTAGAAAAAAAAATCCTATATTTTTATAGAACCATAAAAGACCTCGAATAGCTAAAGCAATCTTGAAGAAGAAAAACAAAACTGGAGGTACCACACTTCCAGATTTCAAGTTATATTACAAAGCTGTAGTAATTAAAACAATATGGTACTTGTATAAAAACAGACACATAGATCAATGGAATAGAACAGAAAACCCAGAAGTAAACCCACAAGTCGATGGTCAATCGATCTTCAACAAAGGAGGAATGAATATACAGTGAGAAAAAGGCAGTCTCTTCAACAAATGATGTTGGGAAAACTGGACAGCAGTATGCAAAAAAAAAAAAAAAATGAAACTGGACCACTTTCTTTCACCATACACAAAAATTACTCAAAATGGATTAAAGACCTAAATGTGAGACCTGAAACCATAAAAATCCTTGAAAAATCCTTGAAAAAAATCCTTGAAGAGGGCCTCCTTGAGAGAGGCAGTAATTCCTTTGACATCGGCCATAGTAACATTTTTCTAGATACATCTTCTGAGCAAGAGATATAAAAGCAAAAATAAAGTATTGAGACTACATTGAAATAAAAATTTCTGCACAGAAAAGGAAACAATCAACAAAACTAAAACACAACCTACTAAATGGAAGAAGATATTTGTAAATGACACATCCAATAAAGGGTTAGTATCCAAAATACATACAGAAATTATACAAATCAGCATTCAAAAAAACAATCTAATTTAAAAAAAGAGTAGAAGATACGAATAGCCATATCTCTAACGACATCCAGATGGCCAACAGACACATGAAAAGATGCTCAACATCATTCATCAACATGGAAATGAAAATCAAAACCATAATGAGATATTACCTCATACCTGTCAGAATGGCTAAAATTAACAACATAAGAAAAAGCAAGTATTGGCAAGGATAGGGAGAAAAATGAACCTTCTCTACTGTTGGTAGGAGTGAAGGCTGGTGCAGTCCTGTGGAAAACAGTATGAAGTTTCCTCAAAAAATTAAAAATAGAACTACCCTATGATCCAGTAATCACACTACTAGGTATTTACTCAAAGTATAAACACACCAATTCAAAGGGACATATACACCTCTTATGTTTGTTGCAGCATTATTTACCTTAGCCAAATTATGGAAACAGCCCAGGTCTCCATCAATAGATGAATGGATAAAGAATATATGGTATATATAAATAATGGAATATTATTCAGCCATTTATATATAAATGGCTTTTATAAAATAAAGTCCATTTATAAGGAGGGGGAAAAAAACTGAATGTGGTTTTAAAATCTCTGTTCCATCTTCAAGCAAGTCATGTGGGACAATCCAGAACATACGCTCTGCTCCAATACACTGAGCTACTTCAACTCTGTATATGTTCCACATTCCACGTGCCTCTCACCTTTTGCACACACTGCTCTCACTGCTGGGTATGCACACTTCCCTCCAGTGCTCTTCAATGAAGTATTTGCAAATTGTTTTCCAAGACACAGGCCAGGTAGAATTAGAATCTTAGACCCCATTTTTTTTCTGGAACAAACAATTTACACTCTGATAGCGTCAGGGAAATCTAACCTGTAAATTAACTTTTCTTTATGTGGAAAGTTTGAATCTCTCCATCTGACTTCCTGCCCATTCAGAGATTCTTACACAGACCAAAATGAGTCATCCGCATTCAAGGATAACAGACCAACACACTTGTGAAGGAAATCTACACCAGCTACAAACACTATAGTCTTAGAGTCGTAAATAACATCAGACCATCTTAACATCGGACATTTGAAGAAAGCAAACAACATGAAAATGATAGACAAATCTGAATTAGCAAAGCAAGCACAACTGGAAGAATCTACTGATGAAAGTAAATGAAGTTTTAATGTATCTGTTCATAGCAAGAGACAGAAGATAAGAAAAATATAGAGAGATATGTGGAGATAGAGCCATTGATGGGTGGACATGAAATAGCATGTGATTATATTTTTGTCTCTCTGGAGTTAACAACAGTATGTTAGAGTAAACAATTTTGTTTAGAGTTAACGATTTTTGTATAACCTGAATGTTTTAAGTGCTCTTATGTTTTCCATTTTTTAGAATCAAACTATCAATAAAATATAGAAGGCCTTCATATTTATAGTTTATAACTGTTATAAACCTGAACTATGCAAAAAAAAAAAACCATAACAAATAGAAATGGTAAGGGAGAGATTGGCAGAAAAATTGGGGGAAAAAAGAAATAATAAATAGTCTTATGTTAATTAGCCTGGAATCGGTAACTTTTGTGTTTAATTAACCAATATTCAACCTTGTTTTAATGAAATTATATATATAAATATTAGATTATAACATAGATTCAATATGTCAATTATAAATATATCTTATAATAATATACATTATATAGAAATATAAAATAAATATATAGATTATATAAATAATATAAATGAATAAATATCTACAGCATATTATTTTAAGTGAAAGAGAAATTAGAGAAACCACAAAAATGTCAGTACTGAGGGGCTCCTTGGGGGGTTCAGTCAGTTAAGCCTCCGACTCTTGACTTCAGCTCAGGTCATGATCTCACAGTTCATGGAATGGAGCCCTGCATGGGGCTCTATGCTGAGAGCACGGAGCCTGCGTGGGATTTTCTCTTTCCCTTGCTCTCTGCCCCTCCCTTGCTCACCTTCTCTTTCTCTCTCAAAGTAAATAAATAAACTTGAAAATATATACTAGGGTCTCCTGGATGGCTCAGTCAGTTAAGCATCCAACTTCAGCTCAGGTCATGATCTTGCGGTTTGTGGGTTCAAGAAGGCATGGTGCTCTAGGCTGACAGCTCAGAGCCTGGAGCCTGTTTCGGATTCTGTGTCTCCCTCTCTCTCTCTGCCCCTCCCCTGTTCATACTGTCTCTCTCTCTCTCTCTGTCTCTCTCTCTCTCAAAAATAAATAAATTTCAGAAATTTGTTAAAATATACTTTAAAAATTTAAGTGTTAAAATTAAGAAACTAGGGGGAAAGGAAAGGAGAATGCAACCCATGATAGCCAGGAGATCCTGTTCAAAACTAATATACCCATATACAAAGTATGAACTTATAAATATAAATTTATAATTCACTCATTTGAAGAACTAAACCCAGGAGAAACACAGGTGATGTTTCCCTCAGGAGAGTTGGCTTTGCAAAGGGTCTTGTGAGGAAAAGAAAAGCTTTACTTGTATGTTCAGTACCTTCACCTACTGGGACAGTTATTTTTAAGTGATATGCACACGGCACCTAGATAGCTTAGTCAGTTAAGCATCCAACTTCAGCTCAGGTCATGATCTCCCAGTTCATGGGTTTGAGCCCTGCATTGGGCTCTGTGCTGACAGCTCAGAGCCTGGAGCCTGTTTCGGATTCTGTGTCTCCCTCTCTCTCCATCCCTCCCCCGCTTGTGTTCTGTCTCTCTCTGTCTGTCAAAATTGAATAAACATTAAAAAAATTTTAAGTGGTATGCACAGATTGTCTCACAATTATACTGATAATAGCTAAAAATAATAATAGTGGTAAAAACACATGAACTCTTCTGATCTTCAATAATTAGTTGTATGCAAAAAGTCTAGTCTTTTTGAAGCTGGTGCTAATTTAAATGGTCAAAGAGTTTCTAAGCTTTTATTAAAATAAAAACAAATCTAATAGAGTCTACCATTTTATTTTACTTCCATACATGCAGAAGGGGGAACATGCTTAAGAATTTATATTAACCCAATAAAAATCAAAATACAAGTGTTTATATCTTATAAAAATAGTTATATCCATTTAAATGCAATGGTCAATCATAATTATATATTATCAGAAGTTGAAGATAATTTTCACAGGGACTGAAATTCTCCCTAAATCCAACTATTCTATAAAATTCCTTCATCAGAAATTATATTTTCAAAACCAGTTATGGAGTGCAAGAATATTTGCTGTAATATGGCCGCATGGAAAGAATAAACCATTTTTAAATTTTTATTTCATTGACTATGACACTGAGAAGTGTCATAAGTTCTCTTTGTAAAGAGAGAAAACCTAGACTTACAAGGTTTGAAACTTACAATGTGGGAGAAAATGACAGAATGAGTTTTGACAAATGGATATGAAGTTCTTAGTGATTTGCAGCTATATCTGGGTAAATGATTTACCACGGGCAGTAACTCTATAAATTATATGTGCATTGTAAACTAATTCTTATAAGCACCATTTGGGGGTAAAATGTAGCTGAACCTCTTCCTTTATGAAGTAAAAAAAGTTTCAGGTCTTACATTTGAGAAAATAAATGGGACTATCCTTCTAAAAGTAGTATGTTTCAACAGTCCCATTCACATGCTCTAATTTGTAATTACAATCAAGAACTGGCACTAAAAGAATGTTTTTTTAAATCATGAGTTTCCTACAGAACTAAGAAAGCTAAAAGGCTTTTGTTTTCTCTGATATAATTTGAGGAAATGGAGCAGGAAATATTTGGCAATTATATTCTTTTAAAAACCATACTCTGCAATTTTTAAAAATTAATTTACAATATGTTCTGTGAAGTGTTAATAAATCTCCAGGCTTTTTAAAAATATTTTTAGGCATACAGAGATTCCTTAGGATGCTAATTCCAGGAAAGTGTTACATACAATTTCTATTATTTATTCCTCTTTCCACAGATTTCCAATGTAAAATTTGAAATGTGTATTTATTGAAAAATAATAGCCACTAGCAAGCTTATAATGTACATTGTGAATGAGGATGGCCGACAAGTTAGTCAACCATGAAGAGAAAAAACCAATGAAGTGAGAAAAGAAAAATGCTAGAAAATCAAAAGAAGAAAAAATAAATAAACAACAGCAATAATGCTATAGCAAGCACACTTTTATTTCCTGCTTCTTATCCTCTCCAATTTGTTTTTGTAAATACACTCCATACACAGTCAAGGTCTATAAACACTTAGAGTGCCTCTCCTAAAAAGGCACTGTGCTCCTTTTATTTGTTTGCTGCAGGAGTGGAGCCTGTCCAATCAGTCCAATATTTGCAGTGTGGTTAGTGTGACCATTCTTCTGGGGTTTCCAGGGACTGTCACATTCATACCTTTTGGTCCTGTGTAATTAATAGTTCCCCTTTTTACTCAAAAAAGAATTCTGAGTTAGGTGATACATGATTGCCCTACATACTGAAGATTTAACTAAGAAAAGCTTACTTAATAATAGTCACATCAGAAAGAATCATAATCATAACTTTTTTGTTGTAAGGTAGAAAGAAGATTTTTAAAAAACTGATTTAAGAAATTTGTTAAAATGGTTGACAAAACAAAAATTTAGAGGTCTTTTGGCTTTAAGTATGACTGCAATCTAGAACCTTAAAAATGTCATCAGGTCTCTGAGGGTGTGTGTGAGTGTGTGTGAGTGTGTGTGTGTGTGTGTGTGTGTGTGTGTGTGTTGCAACTCAGCTTTCTTAAGTGGTTGGTTTCATTCTTAAGCAGGTCCATGAACTGAGGTGGTAAAATGTCTGTCCAGAACTAAACAACCATACCTTTATGCTTCCAAGTTCAACATAGAAAAAAAGGCCATTTCTCTCCTTTGGAATTAACCTTCTTGGCTTAAATTGGACCCTGTGCCTCTCCTCCGATGAATCCTTGTGGCTAGGGATAATAGAGTGATTGACATAAGCCCCAATGCAGGTCCTACCACAAGAATCAGTAGTAAGGTCAAGATCACACAGACATGCACAGAGAGTGGTTCCTAAACCTAAGGAAAATAAAGATCAGTCACCAGAATGGGAAATGGATACCAGGTCATCAAACAACAAATGCTCATTTAGGCAGGTACACAACCACCCACCTGAAACTTCAAAGTTCATTTAGAATCTAAGGCCAATTTGGGGACAATTTATTCTAGAGCAACAGTTTATTGAATCTCTTATTATTCCTCCACCATTAATATGACCTAGTTACCCTCTTACTCTCTTTTTCATAAATTTCTCTCCAAACCTCCTGCTACCAAGTAATATACTCAGTTACTCCATAATTCCAAGAATATCACCCCACTCAGTTCAATAAGTACTAATAATCAGGTGTCAATAAGAACAAAGCCAATTTAATCAGAAAACTACCTCTGGCAACAGCCTTGAATGGGAACAATAAGTGGAGCCATATCCCTAGGAGAAGTAGGTAGACACAGAAGTATTTCAATTTAGACACATAAATACATAGATTATACATAGATGTTTATAATTCTTTATATATTAACACAATATATCAAAATGTCTAGAAAGTTACATATCAAGATAACAACTTTTGGACAGAGGTTTGGAATTGAGGATAGTAGTCATTCATCAATTGCAAAATTAAAAATTAATCCTCTATCCTTGTGCTATATTAAATATAAATGATGACAGTTGGAAACATAGTACAGGTAGAGAAAACAGGAAAGACAAATTATTTCCAAGCAAATTTGCATTGGTTAATTGCCTTTATTGGCAAATTCAACTTCAGAAGAGAAAGCTGGAAAGGGGTAATAGAAAGCAATGAAAGATTCTCTAAACCTTACTCATCTTAAAATAAGGAATATAGATAAAGCTATCTCTCAGGCCACTTCAGAATTATCGACTCATTATTCTATGATATTTCCTTTATCAACGCACATTTCTGTTTGTTGTTACAAAGACAATCATGAAGGGGTGCCGGGGTGGCTCAGATGGTTAAATGTCCAACTTCGGCTCAGGTCACAATCTCGCAGTTCATGAGTTTGAGTCCCTCATCAGGCTCTGTGGCTGAATGCTTGCTCAGAGCCTGGAGCTTGTGCTTCAGATTCTGTGTCTCCTTCTCTCACTGCCCCTCCCCTGCTCATGCTCTCTCAAAAATAAATAATAAAATGTAAAAAAAAAAAAATTACAAATACAATCATGAAAGCTACTGCTGTCTACACTTTATTCTTACACAATATGTAAACACACATACTTGCATTCATCATTCATATTTTTCATTCTTTTTTGATTACACATACCAGTTATCTTTAACCCATCATTTTCTCTCTTGTGCATTTAAACTGCTCATAGATATTTTTTTTTAATCTTACTCCATTTGTTAACCCTCCCATTTGTGATAGGCAGAAAAATAGTCTCATGAATAGTCCATGATTAGTTGACTGAGGAAAAGAAAACACGGACCCTGCTTACAGATGGTTCAGGCAGACACCACCTGAAAGTAGAAAGCTATAGCCCTACAACCCATTTCAGGCACTGCACTGAAGGATAGGGCAAAACGAAGCAATACACTCAGTTGTTTATTTTTTCCTGGAAGAAGAAATGAATAGACCTACAAGTCTATTCAGGTTCACAGGCTGTGTCCAACCATTTGGGTAGATGGTTCAAGGACTTAGAAGGAAAATGACTGGAAAGTCGGTGAAGAGGAGGTCTGTGGATGAGGTATGGGGATATAGCTCTTTAAGGGAAAAAATATAAGGATATTTGGCTCCCATATGAAGACTCACCCAGAATCACTTCAGCTCAGAAGGATTTTAATAATCAAATAATGACTAGGATGACCTCTCTGTGGATGCCAGTGAGCCACTTTTCCAGCCACACTTGTGGCTTGGGGCTAATGACCAAAGCAGCCATGGTGGAATGGATGAAGGTTATATACGGGCTTACCCATATGAAATTCCATTCATCAAGACTGCTTTGGCTAAATAAAGCCACTGTTAACTGCCTAATCTTCCAGCAGCAGAGACCAACAGAGTTCCCAACATGGCACCATTTCCTGGGGCAATGTACCACCACTGCCAGGTATCTGGTGACAGGTTGATCATGTTAGTTTCTGTCACGGAAGGGGTAGGATATTTTTTTATTATTTCTGAAATAGACGCTTACTCTATATGGATCTGTCTTATCTCTATGCAAACTTTATGCTAAAACTACCATGGACTTACAGAATGCCTAGTTCACCATTATGGCATTCCATATCATTGCTTTTTGTCAAGGAGCTCATTTAATAGTAAATATAACAATAGGCCTTTGCTCATGTAACTCACTGGTCTTACCATTTTCAGGTTGCATCATCCTAAAGCATCTGGCTTGATAGAATGGTATGATGATATTTGAAGACTCAGTTACAGTGCAAGCTAGGGTAATATTCTCCAAGATGCCGTGTGTGTTCCAAATTAGCAGTCAATACATGGTGTTGTTTTTCTCACAACAAGAACTCATGATCAGGAATCAAGAGGTAGAGATGGGAATGGATCCAGTCATTATTGTCTGCTGATGATCCACTCGCTAGTGGTGATTCACTAGCAAAAATTTTTGCTTCTCATCTTGGTCACCTTAGGTTCTGCTGGTCTAGAGGTCTTAGTTTCAAATGAATGAATGCTTCTACCGGGAGAAACAATGATTTCACTGAGTTGCGAGCTAAAGTTGGCACCAGGCCAGTTTGGACCCCTTATGCTTTTTATTTCAGAGGCAAAGAAGGAGATTAATGTATTGTTAGGGTGACTGATTCTGATTACCAAGGGGAAACTGAAATGCCACTTCCCAGTGGAGCTGAGAGTATGTCCAAAATACAGGAGATCCCTTAGGACATCACTTAGTACTATTGTCCTGTGATTCGACAATGAAAACCTATAACCTAATTTGGACAGGACTACTAAAGTCCCACACCCTTTCCCAAATGAAGATTTGGTCAAACTACCAGACAAAGAACCATAACCCACTGAGGTGTTTTTGGAAGACAAAAACTGTATGGAATAGATAGTGAAAGAAGGTAGTTATAAATAGCAGCTATGATCATATGACCAGATGAGCAAATGAGAACTAGCACGGTTATATTTTTCCACATATTATGTATAAATATGACTATATATAAACATATTAACCCATATAAATATATATGATTACCCTAAATAATTTATGTGGCCTGATTCAATCCGTTGAAATGTCTCAAGAGCAGAACTGAAGTCTACCTGAACAAGGAAACATTTCTCTTGTAAATAGCAGCTTCAGCCCATACCTAAGCCTCCAGACTGCCCCTTCTGTGAGTCTGCTCTACAAATTTCAGACTTTTGTAGCCCTCACTAATCACATAAAGCAAGTCGTTAAAAAATACCTTGGAATGTGTATCCCCTACTGGTTCAGCTTCTCCATGTGAGACTGAACTGATACACTATGTTTTCTTAAATGTAGAAAACTACACTGAAATCCCACCACTTCATATTGTAAGCTGCGCTACAGCTCTCTGGCAGTCCTCATTCTGAATACTCGTATCAACAGACAGAGCTTGAAACATGGATATACTTTGTGTATTTTCTTTGAGAAAAATGAGTGTTATTACAGAGTATAAACGAGACATGTGTAGAAACAGCATCCTTAAAAAGGGCAAACCAAGAAATAAAAGCATAATTGAACACAATATTATGCTAATAGTTCTGTGTTTTACAGGAAACTATGAGGGATTTTTTTCCATTAAAAATAACAGGAAAAATTGATAAGCAGGACTTCATTAAAATTATAAACTTTTGCTCCATGAATAACTGACAAGAGAATGAGGAAACAAACCACAGACTAGGAAAAAACATTTACAAAAAAAACCCATATCTGATAAAGGACTATTATCCAAAATACACAAGGTACATTTAAAATTCAACAATAAGAAAATGAATAATCTGATTTAAAAATGGGTAAAAAACCTGAACAGACACCTCACCAAAGCAGATACACAGATGGCACATAAACATATGAAAAGATGTTCAAAATCATATGTCATTAGGGAAATGAAAATTAAAACAGTGAGATACCAATATACACCTGGTAGAATAGCGAAAGTCCAAAACACTGACAACAAATACTGGCAAGGATATGGAGTAACAGAAATGCTCATTCATTGCTGGCGAAAATTCAAAATGGTACAGCCACTCTGGAACAGATTTGGACACTTCTTCACAAAACTAAACATACATTTATTCTGTGATACAGCAATCATGACCCTGGATAGTCAGCCGAAGTCATCAAAAACTTGAGCCCACACAAAACCCTGTATGCGCATGTTTATAGCAGCTTTATTCATAATTGCCAAAACTGGAAAGCAACCAAAATGTCCTTGAGTAAGTGAATGGAAAATAAACTGCTATACATCCAGAAAATGCAGTATTATTCCACACTAAAAGGAAACAAGCTATCAAGACATGAAAAGGCATGGAAGAATTTAAATGCATATTACGAAGTGAAAGAAACCAAATTGAATGGTTATATACTGTACAATTCCAACTATGTGACATTCTGGAGAAGGCAAAGCTATGGAGACAAAGAAACAGTGGTTGCCAGAGTCTAGGAAAGCGGCAGGGATGAATAGATGGAGCAGAGAGGATTCTTAGGGCAATGATACTACCTTGTATGATACTGCAATGGTGGATATATGTCATTAAATACTTGTCAAAACGAATACAATGCATAACAACAAAAGAGAACCTTAACATGAACTACGGACTTTGGGTGATAATGATGTGTCACTATAGGTTCATGACTGCTACAAATCTATCACTCTAGCGGGGAATGTTTATGGTAAGGAAAGTATGCATGTGTTGGGACACAATATATAAGAATAATCATAAAAGAATAATACATATATATATGAATAATATATGAGAATAAGGCTAATAAGTCTTTAAAAAAATCTCTTTGAGATTTTACCACTATCGCTAAAAGGTATTCTAAATGTATAAAAAATTAACCATTATCAAGTTATTAAAGGTAGGGTGGATGGGTGAAGCTTTGTTCGTAATTATAGCTCCTCCTTAATTAAATGACCAGCACAATGCAAATTCATCTAAATTTGCACCACCTGAGATTTCATTATGAATTCGTGAGCTTTGTTATCATGCCGCATTGAATTAACCATTTTGGCAAACTTGAGATAGAAAAATAATCAAAATATCCACTAGACAAATCACAAAATCCACTGTAAAATACTATGACCGACATAATATAAATGAACTTCATTAAAAATATATTATGTTATGAACTCATATTAAGTTACCACAATGAGATCGTCTAGCTAACATAATAAGATGGTATTTATATATAACACATATATTTAGATGTCAAAAAGGATCTGAAAAACAAAAAATTATTTTTAAAGTATCCACCTTATTTATCAGGAATCATATTTCAGTATAAGCAAAAACTTAGTGGAGTTTGCAATGCTGTAAGAATGTGACATTTATAATACAATGAATCTTTGCTTGGATAGAGAGAGTATATTGAATGTTTTGGTTTAATAACCACAGTGTCAAAAAACTGATTATTAAAAAAAAAAGAAGGACCTACCAGTAGCAAAGATGTCAGCAATGAACATTAACACAGCACATGGGAGACAGCTCATTGCAGCTTTACGTGAAACATGAGTAAAAGGGTCTATTACATTTTTACACTCCTAAGATTTTAATCAATCCCAAAGTAAACCATATCATAATTCACTGCATCAAGGACCTCTAACCCACATATATACCTTATTGGAATCAATTTCATTCTTGACACTCAGTACGTGACTAAGTCTTACTCACCTCTACCTGCTCTTTTCAACTGTCAGCAACCTATCCAAGTTGTAAGACCCACAAACCTGCCAGAATTAAAAGGAAACAATGACACCAGCCTCTACTTAACACCTTTCTGTACTCCTATAAATCATATATACAGTAGCAGCCATGACTTTTATTGTACAATAATGAGCTCCTAACTATGACGGAATAGGAGAGGAAAATCAAAATACCCCTGAAATCAGAACTCATTGAACAGAGGTAAATAAGTCCATTATAAAAATGACTATGATATATAATTTTTCTTTGGAGCCTCTCAGGGCTATTTTCAAAGATTTTATGTTCATCTTTGATATCTCTGGTCTTCACTAAAAGCTAGTAGAGATAAGTCAACCCTGTATGTCCATCCCATCCTTTTTCCCTCAGATAACCACATATACAAATCCCTCCTTTATTAAAAAAAGAAAAAAAAAAACACCTTTTTTCCAATTCACCTACTTCCATAGTGAAAAACAATAGGTTATAAATCATTTTATTTATATATAACAGTTTGATATATTAGTCTTTATATTTCAATAGAATAACATGGTATTAATCTGAGAAATAACATAGTGGGTGGACTCCCGGGCAGAATGACAGCTGGGTCAAAGTAATATTTTTGTACAGAGTGACTTCCATCATGCAAGACAGCAGCTCATGTTTTATAATATTGACAGGAGAAAGTATTTTTTTAATTGCATAAAGTTTATTTATTTTGAGAGAGATAGAGACAGCATGAGCAGAGGAGGGACAGAGAGAGGGGGAGAGAGAGAATCCCAAACAGGCTCCACACTCAGCGCAGAGCCCAACGCGGGGCTCAAACCCACAAAACCATGAGATCATGACCTGAGCCAAAACCAGGAGTCAGATGCCCAACCCACTGAGCCACCCACCCAGGTGCCCCTTGACAGGAAAAAGTATTTTTCATCCTTTCTCTAACCTCAAATAATTTAGATTTCTCTAGTTACAACCTAGGTTAATTCTCTTCAAAGTGGTGTGTGAAAGACAAGCCACTGAAATGTGGACAAAATACATTAATTTCCTGCCCCAGTATATCAAGTACTATATTACAGACTACCTTAAACTTAGTGATGTGAGACAACAATCATTTATTTAGCTCATAAATGTGCAATTTAGGCAGAGCTTAATGGAGAGAGCTTGCCTCTGCTACATGGCATTCGCTGGGGATACTCAAAAGATGGCAGGGAATTAGAATCACTGGTCAGATTCCTCACTCACATACATGACAGCACAAATAAAGTCAGCTAGCACTTGGACTGGGGCTTCCAGAAAGAATATGTACACATGACCTGCTAACAAGGTAAGTGGGATCAAAAAGGAAGCATCCTTCGAAGAGAGAGAGCTAGGGGGAAGCTAGATTGCGTTGGAAGTCACTTCCTGAGCACTCACCTAGTTGAAGCAGTCACAAAGCCCTGCCACACTAAACAGAAGAAGGCATAGACTACACCTTTTGATGGAGAAATGATAAGGTTCTAGGAGGGTATGTAGGATAGGAAATATTTTTGTGGTCATCCTTCAAAAATAGAATTGACCCTTCATACTTAATTTTAGCAAAAATAAAGTAGATAGTTAATATTACTAATATTTCATATGACACTTAATATGGTGCCCTCTCTGAGTTCAGTCTTGATGTTAAAGAGGACATGTTATTTACTATCAGGGAATTATCAGGCATGAAGTGTGAAAGTTCCAGAAGACAGATGCTGAGAGTAGTGCCCTTCCTTTTTTCTTCCTTTCTAGCCAAATATTACATATTTGTGTCCCTGATTAAGTAGTTTTACATATACTATTAACCTTTTTTAACTAAATTATTCCTTACAAAATGGACCAGTGATAATCTCTAAGCTGCCTTGTTTCAACTCTTGCCTTCTTCCAGTCTTCCGTCTACAATAATCTTTATAACACAAATATCTAATATTTTTTCAATACATTGAAATGAAAAATTCCAGGGGCACCTGGTGACTCAGTCAGTTAAGCAACTGACTCTTGGTTTCGGCTCAGGTCATGATAACGATTTGTGAGTTCGAGCCCTGCATTGGGCTCTGCACTTTTAGCACAGAGCCTGCTTGGGATTCTGTCTCTCTCCCTCTCTCTCTGCCCCTGCCTTGCTCAAATTCTCTCTCTCAAAATAAATAAATAAACTTTAAAAAAAAAGAAATGAAAAATTCCAATGTGTCTATGCCTTTTAAGAAGTTAATACTCATTAGATTATATATTAAAATTTTTTATCTCAAACTTGACATCATATCCTTCTTGAGTTTCATGAGTTACTACTCTTCCCTGTTTTCCAGCCATATAAACTTCATTTGAATTCTAAATTTTTTAAATTTCCCTTCTATGATCTTCTGCATTACCAAGTAATTTTCATCCCCTATGACAGCTCAAGGTTGGCTTTTCTTCATTAAAAAAATTTCTTGGAATGGAAAGAAATGAGTCCATAAATTGAAAGTGCTCAATACATGCTAAAAAAGGATTAATATTAAAGGTCCTCTCTCACCCAAAAGAGAAAAAAGGCAAAATTTCTGAACCCTAATGGTAATGAATAATCTTAAAGTTTCCACTTACCAAAAATCACTTCTGTAAGTTAGGCTAGAGTCAGAGTAGTCTTTGACTTATCAATGGCCACACTAGACGCTAGAAGACGGTGGGAGAGAGTCTTAAAAGTTCTGAGGGAAAATAATGTTCAGCATAGATTTCAAAAATCAGTCCTATCTATAATTCACATTTTGAAGAGAAAAGACGGATATTTAGGTACACGATAGTGTTCAAGAGTTTCGAAAATCACACATTATTCCTAAGGGAAGATTCTCTAGAATTGGTATCCATGAGACCACACTACTCTGTTTTTCTCCAACTTCTAATTGCTCCTTCTCTTTCTTTGAAGGATAATCCTTCTTTATGGAAACATTAACATACACTGTGTGTGCATGTTAATTTTTTAAATCTTTTTCAGATAACTATCACTCAAAATATTTATCTGTTAATATACATACACATGTAAACCTGTACTAATGCAAACATGGGCTCATATCTAACAAAAAATCTTAAATTCAGGTTTTTAATTTGAAACTAGTCAGAAAATGAGATAGTAAAATGAGTCTTAAAAAAAATTCAGGCTTTATTTTGTATTTAATTTATCACGTGAAATAATATGTCTAACCAAAATCTTTCCCTTTTAAAATCATGTCAGGAATTAGAAAAAGGAGGAATTGGTGTCTTCTAATCACAAAACTGTCCTTTGCAAGCTATTAAATTTTGGAAAGGTTATCAATCTTCTCATATTTTCTCATATTTAATATTTGAATGATGATAATAATTACATCATGGGCTGATTGGGAAGCTTAAATGCAACCACATAACATAAAATGACCAGATACAATTGGTGCTCTAAAAACATTTGTTATCACCTTAGCTTGCCCTATTTCTTCCCTCAGTCTCAGCATAATTGGAAAATGTGAGCTAGAACTTAGGAAATAAATATTCAAAATGGAAGATCCAAGCTAGAAAGAGTGGAAAGTGAAAAGTCAAGTTTATCTGGAATGTGGGAATGCAGATAAAGTGATTTTATTAACCATCATGTATATAGAATTTTGGCGGTAGAGAGTAACACCTAAAAAGTAAATTTTAAAAGCTTTGTTCTGTTTTGGGTTTTTTGGTGGCTTTTTTTTTTTTTTTTTTTTTTCAGAGAGAGAGTATGAGCAGGAAAAGGCAGAAGGAGAGGGAAAGAGAATCTCAAGCAGGCTTCACCCATACCCAGTGCAAAGCCCAATGCTGGACTCAATCTCAAGACCATGAGATCATGACCTGAGCCAAAATCAAGAGTCAGATGCTTAACTGACTGAGCCAGCCAGGCACCCCCAAAGTTTAACTTTTTAATGTTCAGTGAAATTTCAGAGTGACCTCTCATGGAAAGCACCCTAAGATAGATTAAATGCAACTCCTCACTTTCGACAGGAAAAATCCAAATCCAAATAAGTGAACTGAATTTTCTAAGGTCACACAGCTAACAGCTAGCAAAGGAGGGCTCAGAATGCACCATCTCCTGAATCATTGCTCCATTTATAATAGAACAAACTAACCTTGTATTTTTCTGAACACTCAGAGATTCATTAAGTAATTTAATTTTGTTTATACTGTTCTAAAATTAAGTCAATACAGCACCTTAATTCTCTTCAACAACATTTTTTCAGCGTAGACCTCTGACTCCTCCACCTTGATCCTTGAGGAAATCTACCAATGCTTGCATGACTTGAAACCCAAGCCTCATTGCCGAATAAAATCACTGCAGCGTAAAATACAGCCTTTGAGAAGCATTCCCAGACAAAAACATCCCTTGCAAGAGTCACTCTCACTTAAATTTATTCCTGATGTTCAATATAGTTTCCCACAATGATTTCAATTATCATTCCATATCTACATTTAAAGAAAATCATAGTTATGTGACTTCGTGAGGGAACTTGTGAAAATCATCAATTTCCCTATTTGCAAAAGTCTGTTAGCTTCACCTCGGGATTCAGTTGGAAAAGTAGTTTGAACTGCTAGCTGTTACAACCCATTGTCATGTTTCCTAGTCACTGAAGCAAAGCTGTCCTAAATGAAGACAAAGTAGAAACATTACTCCTGTCAAATGAAGTTACCGGGATCTGACAGAAGCTGTTATTGCCTTAGCACCAAATCTCAAAGTCTTCTATGCATGATCTGTTTCATTATTGGAACCTACAGTCATGGGATTTTTTTTCTTCCCATAACAGCAAAAAAGTATTTTGTTTTATTCACCTAGGTATAATGATGGGATTAACAGTCTGAATCCAAAAGATATCATCAACAGTGACATTGCCATTGATGTCAGTGTGGTCAGGACAATAACCCTAGCAGCTTAGTCACAGAGGTATCATTATCGTATTTTGTATGAGGAAAACCAGACTAGTGAGCGTATAAAAAGAAATACCTGCCTTCGAGGAGATAGGAAAATTTTTGTAGTTGGAGTAAATGAAAAGTAAGAGTTATCTGAAATAGATTACTTGGAGCTCTCATAATGAGATGCCAAAAATTCAATCTGAACAGAATTTAATTAAAATGCTATATGCTATAGCAAGAGATAAGCATTTCTGAGATATTTTATTTTTCTCTTCAGAAGTAATTAAATAGAATGCCAATATTTAAAGTTTAAAAGTTTTAATTTTGCGACTCATATTCTAAATCCAGGTAAGCATTTGTAGATTTAATCATAAATCTCTTAACAGTGATTTACTTTTTCATAAAAAGGCTTTACATTTTAAAATACTCAGTAATCCATATCTTCCTTGTGATTTTTGCTTTTGATTTCAAGTTTTGAAAAACTAGTCCCATGAGAATATATACATATTCATCAATATTTTGTGACAGTATTTTTGACACTGAATATTATTTTTTTATGTATTTATTTCATCCTTAATTTGTATTTATATATTTTATGATGAGACCCAGAGATTTTTTTCCAAATAATGAGCCAGGCTACACTAAGACATTTATTGAATAATTCATTCTTTCTCCACTGTCTTAAAATGCTATCTTTATGATGCACTAAAATCATCATAGTTCTTCTGGACAAGATTTTGGACTCCCTATTCTGTGACAGAGTGATCTATGTGATTGATGGTGTGCAAATGCCACAATAAATTGTAAGAATATTATAGCATATTTTAAACTATATGATTAGAATTTTTCTCTCATTGCTCTTTTTTTTAGTTCATTTCTTTTTGGAAGTAAACTTTATAATTCAATAAGTTTCTTTGAAAATGTATTTTTGCATATATTGGGACATATTTATTATGTATTCCAGTACAGATCTGTGTTATGCTTCTCTTACTAAAATCATCACTTTTGTTGCATGGCAGAACTGTGAACATTTTTGTACAGTTCAGCATACTTCTTTAAAAGGTTCTTTCTTGGGGGCACCTGCGTGGCTCAGTCGGTTAAGCCTCCAACTTCGGCTCAGGTCACGATCTCGGTGTTCCCAAGTTCGAGCCCAGCAATGGGCTCCATGCTGACACTTTGGAGCCTGGAGCCTGTTTCAGATTCTGTGTCTCCCTCTCTCTCTCTCTCTCTGTCCCTGCCCTGCTTGCACTCTGTCTCTCTTTCTCAAAAAAAAAAAAAAAATTTAAAAATTTAAAAAAAAATTTTTAAAGTTTCTTTCTTGTTATTTTATTTATTATATTTATTTATTGCTTATTGTTTCATTTATTTAGTTGCTATTATATACAATATTCCTTTACCATTTTATTTTCAACAGTGTTCCTCATAGAGTAGAAATATATTGATTTTGTATAATTTTTAACCAGCATACGGAATTCACTTGAACATTTCAGAGTGTTTTAGTGTTTCTCTTTAATTTACTTGCTAGACAGCATATCATTTGCTAATATTTTGAAAATTTCCACAAATTTACAACTAAATTCTTTTTTAATCTTACTTTACCCAAAATTTCTAGAACAATGTTAAATAAGAATAATGACAGTAGGAATATATGTCTTTTTCCTATAAGTTCTTTGAAAATGTTAAGTAGATAGTATAATTGTGTGATATAAACAAAAGAATCTGTGATCCCCTTCAACAAAAAAGAAGGGTATGTTTTAGTCATCTATGATTTTGGAAAACAGCACTATGTTTCTTACATAGGAAATGTTTAAAAATATTTGTTGAATGAATAAGTAACTAAGAAAGGAAAGAACATTTTAGAAACAAGTACATCATACATGCACTTTATAACAAGTACTTGTTCCACCTCAAGCTACATTCGCTTCTTATACCTTAAGTATTTTTCTAAGAGTGTTCTTGTTGCTTTCCTTAATCCTTGTGGATTTCTTTTTCAGGGTTCTGAGTTCTTGTCCTGAATAACATTCTCAAATTTGGAAGCATGACATTCCACCAGGCTTCTCTCACACTGAATGCCCACCTGGTCAATTTTCAGGGTAACATCTATGGGACACATTTGGTGGCATCTCCCTACAACAGAGTGACCTCCTTTCTCTGGGAACTGCCCTCAGTTCTTGTCAGCTGTACCTGAACTCTTTGTCTCTGGCCAACCTGCCTCTGCCCATCAGACCAGAACTGGATAACAGATCATAGCCAAACAATAGAGACTCTCTCCAGGTATTCAAAGGGAATACTGAGAGCTTGGCATCCTGAGTGGAGAAGATACAAACTTAAAAGCTACCTGGAGACGATATTCTACTAGACTTGCCTCATGTAGCAAGAAGCCAAAAAACTAGTATGAGAGAGAATGAAGCAAAAAAGAAAATGAGAGGAGATAGAAAAGTTTACCACGATGTCTGGTTTGTTTTTATTTTTCACCATCTTATTCCTTCACATATTGTTGCTTCATTTTTGCTATTAATTTATGTAAAGTATTTTTTAAATTTTCATAGAAAATCCCTGTTTTGTTAATTAGGTAGCTTTTGCTGGTGCCTGTAACTGTTTTTTTTCAATATATGAAGTTTATTGTCAAATTGGTTTCCATACAACACCCAGTGCTCATCCCAAAAGGTGCCCTCCTCAATACCCATCACCCACCCTCCCCTCCCTCCCACCCCCCATCAACCCTCAGTTTGTTCTCAGTTTTTAACAGTCTCTTATGCTTTGGCTCTCTCCCACTCTAACCTCTTTTAATCAAATCATCTTAACTAGGACATGATCAATGTGTATCTCCCCCATTTTGAGAAACTCAAATGGTCTCTCCTAAGACAGTTAGGTTTTTATATTTATTAATTCAGCAATTGCGACTGAGCACAACATCTGGAGCCAGACTGTCTGGGTTTGAATCCTTTCTTCACCACTTGTAAATCTCGAGTCCTTGGGCAAGTGACTTGACTTTTCCATGCCTTGTTTCTATCATCTGTAAAATAATGATAAAAGTACCTACTTCATACAGTTAAAAGAATTCAAGCAGGTAATATTTGTAAGGCACTTAAATAGTGCTTCATACGTAGTTTGATAAAACATAAACATTTGGTAAATAAGAGATATGGTTTTAGAAACTTACAGGAAAAAAATAAACATATTCACTGAATTCTGACTGGTGATTGTCTTTATTGGATGCCTTATTTTCCTGCTAGAATAAGATTGCTCTCAGTATATGTGATTATCTCAACTCTGGTTCATCTACTATTGTTTTTAATGATCATATTCTCTAGGAAAGATAAACTGAAAAATAAACCAAATTAGAGAGAGAAGAAATAGCTGAAAGGCAAGGGAAATATGATTCTTGGACATCAAGTCTTCTGTGACCAAGTTGCAAAGAAGACAGCCTAAAAGTTGAATAGCTTTGAGAAATTCTATTCTAAAAACCGTGTCAACAGAGAACAGCATCCTAGAAAAGGTATCAATATTCTAATTTCTTCTGGGTTTTCTTATTCTGTCCTAGCCCTCACCTGTTCTTCCTCTTTCCTTCTTTTGTTTCCAATTGACCTATGCATTTGTGTGTGTGTGTGTGTGCGTGCGTGTGTGTGTGTGTGTGTGTGTGTGTGTGTAATTGCAAGGAACACAAGCCGATATCATTCAGAATATCTTGTTGTTACTGTGAGTGTTCTTTACGTCTAAGCATATGCTCTACTTTTGTTCTTTAGGCCTCCTTCTCCTGCTTCTTGCTTTCCCTCATATTGAATATTTATTTACATTCTTATATCAGTCAGGGTCCTGTCAGGAAATAGGTGGCAGGAACAGTCAAAAGTAGAGATTGAAGAGAACATAATGAAGGGACCATTTACAGAGGTTTGGATAGAGTTAAGGAAGCAAAAAGGACAGGCAAGACAGCAAGGAACTAATATCAGCTGGCAGTCAATTGCCCCCTGGGACTGAAGGGCAAAGAGAAAGAGTTAAAATTGGAACACAATGGGTAGAGAATAGAAGTAATGGAATGTAGACGATGTCCCTCAAGATGTCGAGGAGGGCAACAACGCCCCAAACCCTCTCTCTTCCTACTCTGTCCAGTATTTGCTGATGCCCCATTGACCAACCTCAAGAAAAGACCAGAGGGTGTGCTTGCATCCATCATCCGCCAAAGCCCCACCCTACCACCTGGACCTGGAAAAGCGAAAAATAGGATGGAGAGTGCGTCTGAAGGGGTACATGGACAAAATCAAGCATGCCTTTTTAAAAACTCACGTTTAAATGTTTTAGTATTATTAGTAATTTCTTTAATTTTATTCTTTACATAATTCATAGACTTTGGATTTAATTTCTCAATCTTCTACATTAAATTACTTATATCATTTCTTCTAGCTTTTGAATCTTTAATTTAATATAATTTTTAGGTGAAGTGATACCACCAAGGCGGCAGAAGAGATGGTTCCTAACTTCAGAACTTCTTACAGAAGGACCAACTAGCAGCAGCTATACATAGATGAGACACCTTTGTGAAAATCCCACAACCCGGTGGTGAGGCTGAAGTACACTCTTTGACCAGAAAAGCAGAGAGAGAGAGAGACAGAGACAGAGGGGGTGGGGGTGAGAAAGAGATAGAAAGAAAAAAGAAAAACCACAAGGGAAGGGTGAGAAGAGTTTGCATCGTCTCTTCCCCTCCTGGCACAGCACAGCATTGAGACAGTCCTCTGGGCCTGTGGGTTTTTTTCCCAGTGAGATAAAGAGAGCCCCGAATGGACATCCAGCTTCCCCAGAACTACAGGATGTTTTCTAGGAGGCCCATTTGGTCTTGCCATATAGAGATTACAGAAGGAATAAGTCCTGAGCCTGGATGAGACCGTAAGAGATCAGCTAGAGATGGAGAAAGGAGTGACACTCTCAGCAACAAGCACAGGGATCTCAGTAGACCACATTTCTTCCGGGGACAACACTTGATCAGAGATCCCAGTCAGCAGTTCTGCCCATTTGCAGAGCAGATCTGGTGCCCTGCCCGGCCAGGGAGCAGAGTCAGCAGCTCTACCTGATCTGAGTCCCCAGGAAATGAGTTGTACTAGCCACTGAGCCCAAAATGCAACTTTCCTAGGCAGAGAGGCAAGCCAGCAGCATTGCTCAATTGCAGAGGTAGTCTCAGGTTCTGCCTGACCAGGGGACCCAATCAACAACCCCAGGAAAGTCTCAGAGTCCAGCCTACAATCTTTCCCAGGCGGGATCCAAGCAAACAGCTCCATCCAACCGCTGAGGATATCCTTTAACCCCACCCAAAAATGAAGTCCGGCCAGTACCCCTGGGAAGCCAAGAAGCCTATCCAATAGCCATGTTCTGGCAGGAACCAAGCCAACAGCACTTCTCAAGTGGTGAGCCTTGGCTCCTTCCCTGCATGACAATGGAGCCCAGCCAGCACCTTTCCCAACAGCAGAGCACAGCAAGCAGCCTGCCCAATCATAGAGACCACCTTGCAGCTGGCCTCACCTGCCCAGGGCTGATTGCAGAGCCCAATCATGTCCAACCAGTGGCACTGCCCTGCTAGGGAACATAGCCTGCAACCCTGCCCAACCAGAAGTGATTACAGAGCACAGACAGTGGAGCCCAGGGAGCAGTGCAGCATGACCAAGAGCACAGCTCATAGCCCTACTTGAGGGGCACTGTTAAGGGCTGAATTGTGTCCCACTGCAAAATCACATGTTGAAGTCCTAACCCTCAGTACCTCAGAATGTGACCTTGTTTGGGAATAAAGCCATCCGTGGATATCAGTTAAGATGAATTCATACTGGTGTAGGATAGGACAGTGCCTTAATCCTCCGTGACTGGTATCCATAAAAAAGGGGGAAACTTGGACACAGGCATGCACATAGGAAGAACGCCATGTGAAGACAAAGGCAGAGTTTGGGGTGATGCAGCAGACACAAGGAACACAAGAGATTGCTAACAAACCAGAAGCTAAGAGAGCAACTTGGGATAGATTGTCCAGCATAACCCTCAGAAGGAACCACCCCTGCTAAGACCTTGATTTTGGACTTCTAGAATCCATTCTTCCTATAATTTTGCTATTTACAAATATCATATAAATGGAATCATACAGGGGGCACCTGGGTGGCTCAGTCAGTTAAATGTGCGACTTCTGCCCAGGTCATGATCCCACACTTTGTGGGTTCAAGCCCCGCGTCAGGCTCTGTGCTGACAGCTCGGAGCCTGGAGCCTGCTTCAGATCCTGTGTCTCCCTCTCTCTCTGCCCCTCCCCTGCTTGCACTCTGTCTCTCTCTGTCTCCAAAAAATAAATAATTTTAAAAATGTAATGCACTCATACAGTAGCAGCCTTTGAGAATGGTTTCTTTCACTTTGCATAATGGTTTTAGAATTCATCTCTGTTAGTTAATATATCAGTAGTTCATTCCCTTTTTTAAGTTTATCTATTTATTTTGAGCGAGAGAAAGAGAGAGGGAATATTAGCAGCAGCCGGGCAGAGAGAAGGAAAGAGAGAGAATCCCAAGCAGGCTCTTCTCCTGCAGTGCAGAGCCCGATGTGGGCCTCAAACTCACGAACCATGACATCCTGACCTGAGCTAAACCATGAGTGGGATGCTTAACCAACTGACCCATTCTGGAGCCCCATTAGTTCAATCCTTTTTATTGAAAAGTACTACTCTGTCACATAAATTGACTCCACTTTATGGACCAGTTGATTGCCTTTTGAGGTACTCCAGCCTCTGCCAATTATGAATAAAGCGAATATAATGTCTAAAGTTGCCTTAGAGAATTAATTTTTGCCCTTCCTCGGAAAGAAGTGAGGAGGGACATCTTTTGTAAATTTATATTCTCCTTTTGGCAAATACGGGCAGATCAAAGAGGTTTTCTTGCACCTGCTTCTTCTCAATTGCCTTCAGCTCAAAATAATCCTTATACCAAAGTGACATATTTTGAAGTGGCATATTCTGTTAGCCTTCACTTCTATAAGCATTCATACACTGATGGGGGAATATATGTCTTGAGTGAATACCCAGGAAGATACTGTACATGTTTAACAAAATACTGCAAAGGTTGCTGTACCACTTTTTATTTCCTCAAAGAACTTAAGAGTTCAAGTTGCTCCAGATTTTCTCTGGCGTGTGGTACTGTTACTTTCTTTTGGTTTATGTTTTTCATCTTAGCCATACTAGTGGGTATGAGATAGTGTCTCTATGTGTTTTCAATTTGCATTCCCCTAATGACTAATGATGTTGAGCATCTTCCTGTACTTATTTGTCATCCAATTAACCTGTTTTTAAATTCAATGGGTCCCATAGAAAAGATCATTATTTCCAAAGACTTCACTGTTACAATGGGTAGATATCTGAAACATTTTGTAAATATACAATTATTGGCAAACTTGTAGGAATTTAACCTACATGGAAAAGCTCTTACCAAACTGATTTATGCAGAATTTTACACAAAATAACTCAAATCTCATAACAGCATGTGAAGTACATTATTATAGTTAAGTTTATTTCATAGATGAGGGAAGTGAAGCACGGAGAAGTTATGCCAGGTCTTAGAGACTGTTGGTCAGTCTACCATAGGAACTTTCATCAGAACCACCTAACAAAGTGCTCTGATAAACCTGAACTGTAGGGGCGCTTGGGCGATTCAGTCGGTTAAGCGTCCAACTCTTGATCTTGGCTTGGGTTTGATATTAAGGCTGATGAGATCAAGCCCCACATCAGACTCTGCGCTGACAACACTTGGGATTCTCCCTCTCCCTCTCTCTCACTGCCCCTCCTTAAAAACAACAACAAAAACAACAACAACAACAACAACAACAACAAAAACCTGAGGTGTAATCTACACGAGGAGGCATCATCTTTGCTTAGTACTCTTATATAATTAGGTATTTCTGAACTGAGAGGAGCTGAACATTTCCAATTCAGTTCATCCTTCACAGAGCCTTCAAACAACCCATTTACATAGTAGGAATCATAAGAAACAACTCTATCAAAATTAGTACTGTACCTGTTGACTTGTCATTGAGGTACTTACCTACTTCCTTACAAAGTATCCCATCTATGAAGTTCCTCAGAAAGTTTTCTTTGATTTCAACATCATGAATAGCTAGGATCCCCTGACTATAATTTGTGTGTGTGTGTGTGTGTGTGTGTGTGTGCGCGCGCGCGCGTAGCACTGAATCATAAATGATGTCATGTGTTATGTTCCTTTTTTATACTAGTTGCTACTATAAAATTTCAAGCCAGATTTGTGACTTGCCTATATAGAGAATCTAATAAGATCTTGCAAAAACATTTGGTAACTTTTATTTATTTCTGGCTTCACTTAACCTATTGTTAACCTTATTTTTCTTTGTCCTGGCTTCCTCACCTATTTTTAATTTAAGTTTTATGTTGCTGTATTATATGTATTTCTATAAGCCATGCAACTGGTTTTTTTTAGAATTAGAAGTGTCATAAATAAAATGACCGAATAAATTAATGAATAAAGAAATACAGCAAATATTTGTTGTATTTTATGTCTATTTGTGTTGCCCATTATAGACAAAGCATTATTCTGCATGTTTGGAATACATCACAATTAAAAATAGATCTCTGTCCTACTGGAGCTTGAAAGGAGGCTGAGAGAGAGGGAGATAGTAGTGAAGGAAACAAGGAAATGAATGAATGGTAATACTTCTGGAACATGAAATGATTGGCATACTGAGAGGAGCTGAACATTTCCAATTCAGTTATGCCTCCATTATTTATATTAATGGATGAAATTGCAACAAGCTCAAGAAAAGAAAACCAACCTTACTAACTGGTCCCTCACTTTGCCTAATACAATTGCTTCTTATACATCCTTGTTGCCTATATGTTTTGTTTCTCTAAAATATATTCTGATTAATTTCTCAATATTGCATGCCCATTATGTCACTCTGCCACTTTAACCTTTTTAATGTTTCTATATCACTTTATTGTGGCACTTAAAACTCTCAGAGACAAAGCTTCCCTGTAATTCTGCAGCTGTATCTACAATTTCTACCTTGACATTCCCCTTAGTATCATACCTATAAGAACTTAGAACATGAAATATGCCAAACCATAAGAGACTCTTAAAAACTGAGAATAAACTGAGGGTTAATGGGGGATGGGTGATAGGCATTGAGGAGGGCACCTGTTGGGATGAGCACTGGGTGTTGTATGGAAACCAATTTGACAATAAATTTCATAGAAAGAAAGAAAGAAAGAAAGAAAGAAAGAAAGAAAGAAAGAAAAAATAAATATTCCAATGTATATAAACATACTTTTAAGCTTTGTTTTTTTTAATGTTTATTTATTTTTGAAGGAGAGAAAGACAGAGTGTGAGTGGGGGAGGGGCAGAGAGAGAGTGAGACACAGAATCCAAAGCAAGCTCCAGGCTTTGAGCTGTCAGCACAGAGCCTGATGTGGGGCTGGAACTCATGAGCCGTGAGATCATGACCTGAGCTGAAGTAGGGCAACCAACTGACTGAGCCACCCAGGCACCCCTAAGCCTTGTTTTTTATTGCCCTGGTTGTCTCCCAGAAGATAAGAGATGAGCTTATTTACTTTCAGGATGTTAGACAAATTTTGCTTCCCAGTATGTTTAAACAAGATACTCGATTTCAAACACTTGTGCACAAGGGAAGCAATCAGGCCTATTATCCAAAAATGAGGCAAAAGCTGCCTTTTGTGTTTAAGTCAAACTGGAGAGCATGACTACTGGCAATGAGGCCTTCCTGAAAAGAGAGAGAGAGAGACAGACAGAGAGAGAGAGAGACAGAGAGACAGAGAGAGAGAGACAGAGAGAGAGAGAGAGGCTTATCTGGATAAATCAATAGTTAGGGAGGGGAAGAGTACAAGAGTTCATTAGTGCTTAGAATATTGAAATGAAAACAACCCAGCAGTGATGGATTTCCTGGAACTAGAAAGATTAGCCTTGGATGTAATGAAAGACAGGACAGACATCCAAACTAGCCTGGTCTACGGTCTCCTGGGTGGCTGGGTCCTGGATGAGAATTGCAAAGTGTGTAACAGAAAGGGCTGGGTTCTGAGGGCTTCCAGGAAATAACCAAGGTTGCCTTAAATAAACTAGCACTCTAAAGTGGAGTTGCTTTCACTGTCGTGTTCTAGCAAAGGCACATAATTTCCTGGAAATGTATCAGCAGACCTCATACTGTCAGAGTACTCCACCATAGCAGTATATTTAAAGGTTGAAGGACCAGCTTTCAACATCAAGACAATAAGACTTAGGGAAAAACCACATACCCATCATTATCACCAAACACCTGGGGTCTCCTGCTTGGAAAAAGATGACCAAACAAATTAATGTCTCATGTAAACTATGTAAACATCAACAACACCCTTACCCCTCACACACACACTCTCTCCCTCTCTCTCTCTCTCTTACACTCACACACACACACAATTAATGTTCTTGGAAGATCTGGAGGAACTGGGTTAATCCAAGAAGATACCATCGGACTCTCAGGCACCCTGACAGGTAGTAGCCTAAGCTGTTTTTTTTCTGATATATATGCTGAGTTGTGGAGCAGTTCCAACCAGTTGTGTATGATCAAACCAGTGGATGGAATCCTAAGAGGTCCTATTGCCCTCCCTTAACTTTAGCTATTTTTATATCCTAGCCTATTTTAGGCAGTTGAGAATACATCCACAGTTTAAATTCTAACAAAGAAAGATTCCAGTGTACATTTTATGGGATTAATGTACTTTGGATTTTTTTTTCTTTGACCAAAATCAATTTTTATTTTGCTTTGCTACCTAAGGAGCAGAAAATACTGCATTTTTTTTCCTCTCATGAGGTGGAGTGACGAATGCCATTATGAAAAATATTAGGAAAACTAATCTGTCTGTGTTGTCTTAAAAATAACATTTTTAAGATGAATAAAAGTTCATAAAGACAGCTTTCTTGACAGGTCATTTTTTCACTTTTAGTCTTTAAACCATTGACATTTTAGTAAGTCCATAAATGTGTCAAAAGTTTACCAAGTTTTATGTCTACAATGTCTATAAGAAATTTCAATCAGAGCCATGGTTTACTACCCAGTTTTATAGAGTGCCCTAGTTTTAAAGTGTATTCAAAATCTTTTTGGATTCAATAAAACAAGCTAATTAATCATTTAAAACTTATACCATTAACAAAAAAGTTGATCTGTCATTTAAGCATTTTACAATATGCATTTTTTTCCTGATAACATTTATTGACCTAGACCTATCATTTGGGGGGCTTTATTAGTGAACCATATGACTGATGAGTTAATCTGATGTCTCCTAAAATGAATTCATTGAAACCTAGGGTTAGCCTCCTTTCACCCTACTTCTAAGATGTTCTGAGAAAAATGGTGTACATGCTCAAATAAATTCTAGGATACTGCATACTTTTGGAGATACGCTATGGGGAAATATTAAAAATAATAATTACATTTTTTCACATCTAGGTAATTCAGAATTCTTAAGTTTATTTGGCCTTGGAAATCAGTATGTAAAGTATATCTATTAATGGGCTTCAAAACCTTTGGTCTGCTGAACATATCTGGTGAAGTTCTGAGGACTATGAATCTCTGTGTGGTTAATTTTTAACTAAAGAACAGCATTCCAGAAGAATCCAGCTTGTGATGTTATATTTTTTGCCATTCAAATTGGCAGAGAGCTTAAGAATGAGACTGCATTGTGAAATTGAAAAGCAATTACTATATTTCCTCTAACACTAGTCTTCCAGCTTGGCCTAAGTTAGCCTTCCTTTCTAATCACAATTCATTTGGCAGGGAAATGGCATCATATTTAATTTCACTTGCAACTTGATAATTATAACCATTGCCCTCAAAATAAGATGGAAGCAATTAAATAGCCTCGCAATAAGCCACCTGGTGGCTTAATTAGCTGTGTATGCAATTTTGGAGGTGAGATTAATTGCAAAAGTAAAAGTTACAATCTATAAAATGAAGTCTAAAGCTGAACACTTGGCTCCATAATCTCTTAATTTTCATTGGCTGATTCAAGCTCCAAACACCTGGATCCCAGATCCTTCCAGTGAGGAATATACTAATATTGCTAAGCATGGATATATTGTACTTCCACTGGGGAAAAAAAAGGAAGCCTAAATGAAATATGTGCCTAAGCAATATTAACCTTTGAAAAATGATGTTGAGCAGTCAGAATATAACAGTAAAGCACTTATTTAAGAGATTTTTCTCCAGATGCCTTAAATAGGACTATGTGAGTAGAAACAAATTTTACTTAGGGGCACCTGGGTGGCTTAGTCAGTTAAGTGTCTGGTTTTTTATTTCAGCTCACATCATGATCACACAATTGGTGAATTCAAGCCCTGCATGAGACCTCACGCTGACAGTGCAGAGCCTGCTTGGGATTCTCTCTCTTCTCCTCTATCTCTGCCCATCCCCTGCTTATGCTCTCTCTTGCTCTCAAAATAAATAAACGTAACATTTTTTTTTCATTTACTATGTGTATTATTTTTGTCTAGTAAACTTCCCCAAAAGATGTCATATGACATAACAGAGTTAGACATACAATTAAAAAAAAACATAATGGCTATAATAACAGTTCATTGTTATTTTTTCTTTGTATTTACAGGTATTTTACCTTTTTACCCTAAAGTTTTCATATGCTTTGGGAAGATTATCAGTGAGAGACTGGAGGGAGTATTTTATACTGTGTTTTATTAATTTAAAAATGGTTTTCAAAACCACGCTTTATTAAAAATTGATTGTCTAAATTTAGTTTCCATTGAAGTTATCAAAAGTAGCCCTAAAGACTCGTATTAGAGAATTTATTTCATGAAGTAGAGTGTGTTTCCTCTGGGCCCATGATGGGTAGGTCATAAAGCCACTTGCCTTAAGGTAGAAAGTTGACATGGTCTAAAGAATTAAAACAATCCACTGGATCAAACACCACTTTGATCCGGTGAGTTTGGTGAAGAAGACACATAGTTTGAGAAAGCAGGGATCAAATACCTGATTTCAATGACATCCTCTGGACCTATCTCCCCAGGAAAAAGGCTCAGAGAAAAGATGTGTTTAAGGTAAGTTAAAGAGAATTAAGGATAGAATGAATTTGTTACCAGTTGGAGGAACAGAATCAAATGGTTGTCCCATTTGAGACCGTGGGATTATACAGCTAAGCATGATTATCTCACTCTAAGAAGAAGTACTGTTAAGCCAAATAACAAGATCAGACAGACAGAAGAAACCCCTCGTTTTACTCCTAAGCCTTTTTGAGCTTTCATCTGTTAAAGAATTTTCCAGACTCCTCAGGAGGGTGGTGATACCAGAGGTGAGGATTGCATGGGAGAATATAACGGCAAGACATAAGGTGAATCACTTAAGGCAAGACCTGGGTAAGGGACATCAGAGACTCAGAAGGTCTACTGAGCCAGCAGGACTTGAGGCTTTATCAGACATCAAAGACCCAAAGTAAATTTAGGGTATCATGGGTAATCATTATGGATAAATTGTGTTCTCTCCAAAGTCATATATTTAAGTCCTTAAACCCCAGTATCTCAGAATATGACTGTATTTGGAGAAAAGATCTTTAACGAGGCAATTAAATTAAAATGAGGTCATTAGGGTCAACACTACTCTAATATGACTCCTTATAAATGAGGAGATTAGGACAAATACTGGTATAGATGAAAGACCATATAAAGACACAGAGAAAAGAGGGTCATCTGCAAGCCAAGGAGAGAGGCCTCAGAAGAAAGTAGCCCCACTTTGATCAGCTAGCCTCTAGAACCGTGAAAAAATAAATTTTTGTTAAGTCATTCCATCTGTGGTTGTAATGGCAGCCCTAGAAAACCAAAACATATTTCTGTAGCAGGCATTGGAATGCTGCTGTAACAAATATGTAAAAATGTGGAAGTGGCTTTGGAACTAGATTATTGGTAGAGACTAGCAGAGTTTTGAGGTTCATGTTAGAAAGAGCTTGGATTGCCTTAAAGAGATGGTCGGTGGATATATGGACATGGAGGCAATTCTGAAGATTCAGATGGAAATAAGAAACATGTTATTGAAAACTGGAGAAGAGGTGATCCTTGTAAAGTGGCAAAGAATTTGGCAGAATTACATTCCAGCATTTTGTGGACAGTAGAATTTGTAAGTAATGAACTTGTTTATCTGGCAGAGGAGATTTCTAAGCAAAGTATTGAAACTGCAGGCTTATTCCTCCATTTTACTTTACGGTAAAACGTTAGAGGACAAAAGGAACTGAAAAAGGGATTATGAGGCAAAAAGGAAAGAGAAAATTGAAGATTTGGAAAATCCTTAGCCTAGCCAAATTGCAAAACATAGAAAGCGTGTTCTGAGGAGCTATCAAGAGTATGGCTGGACAATCACTTGCTGAGATATTGGTGTGATACACTGATGAAGTCAACCATCTCCAGTAGAAGCCAGGGATAGCGGTGAAGTTGTCCAGGAGAGATCTGTGGACAACCCTTTTGTCTGATGGCTGGACCCCCATGCATTACATGGGAGGCCAACAAAGGTTTTGAAAATTTTACATCAGCATAAATCCTGCCAGCTTAGACCGAAAGGGACAGACATAGGACAAAATGAAAGAAGGCTGTCAGATTTCTGGGATTTTATAGGCTGGACCAGTAAAGCTATCCAGCTGCAAACAAGCATTATCATCCAAGAAAATGGAAGAATGACTTCAAAGACATCTCAAATGTCAGCAGGGCTGCCATTGTCACCAGGAGTTCAGAGGGCACAGGTCCATTGGGTTGAGGAAGCTACCTCACCTTCAGTTCCAGAGAGTGGAGCCACCTCCTTGATTTCAGAGAGGCAAGTCACCTATACCCAGGGAAGAAGAGGTGGGACCACCACATTAGTGGGCCCAGAAAACAAGGCCACCTCCCTGGTGGGCTGGAATAATAGAGCATTAAGTCAAAGAGGATAATTCTCAAACCTTAAAATCGAATGAAATATGCCCTGCTAAATTTAGGACTTCCTTGGGGCCTGAAATCCCTTCCTTTTTTTCTGATTTCTACTTTTGGAATAGAAATGTCTATCATATGCCAGTCCCATTATTATATTTTGGAAGTGGTACTACTATAGTAATATCAGCCATAATATTTAGTAGCAGATCCAAGGAATAATACTCGAGAATCAGATAACGCAAATATTTCTCAGTAGATCTTGGCCTAAATGCTCCACCAAACAACACAAGGCCGGGGATTTGTCTCTTTCTCCCAAATATACAGGCTTTCCACCTTCACATATATCGAAAACTTATTTGTGAAAGAAGTAGAATTTGGTAAGAAATGATTCTGAAAAAATTAGCATTTGATACAAGAAGACTATCCATATTAACAAACCCTATTATTGCAAATATTAAAATTTAGTTTTTCTCCTTTAGGTAGCAGATTCGAAGCTCATGAAGAAAGTCACGTAAGTTATAGAAAGTACACTGCATATTCTTTTCATATCTGCCATGTAAGCACATTTGAAATTTTGCATTAAAAAACTAATATACATACAGAAACTAATATGCATATACTGAATGTGGCATAAGAGAAGATAGCTGATTTTAGGAAACTTTAGATAAAAACAGATAGCTAGCAGATTTGAACACAAAAGAAAACACATTACAAGTTAATGGGGTTTATTTTATAAGAAAAAAGTTATAGCAAATGTTAGGTATGAAAACCAGGCTCCTAAAGACTAAGCATTGTAAATATAAAACCCTGTCCCTTTTCTTTTTATTTCAAAATAAGCACAGTTTGAAGGAAGTAGGCAGTTCCACAGCCCATTTTTAGTGAGAATTTCTGGCCACAGAGAACACTTAGCTTGTTCCAAAAAGAAAGAACTAAGCCCTTTGGGTGAGGATTATTTCTGGTCCTCGAAGTTATTTTTCTCTTTGAAATCCTCATGGAAACTTTTTCTCAACTCTAAACAGCTCTACAATTGGTAATGTTTTAATGCTTCTGCTTATCCAACTTTTTTCTTTTTTTATTTGAAAGGAAAAGTTGTATTGGGTTCCAAGTAGTTTACATTGTCTTCATATCTTCTCTGACTATATTAATAACTTACTTAGGCTGAAAATTTTCTGTGATTCCATAGAAAAATTTCAGTGCATTTAGACACTGTGTATAAAACAGATGCTAAATAAGAAAAGGTATGATTTATATAACATCACACTTCTTTCTTTAAAAGGGAATTTTATTCTTAGTATACCCTCATCATATGTCAATATTACCATCAACTATTCAAAAAACAGCAATAAAATGTGGGTGAGGTGGCAACATGAGGAAACAAGTGCACTTGGTAAAAATCAGAGATTTATAATGTAACTTGTAATGACAAATTCCACACCAAAAACATTTATTTTCTGGACTCATTGTAATAGACTCTTACTCTGTCTTCAAACTTGCGTATAAATATAATACAATTGTATTTCCAATATCATTACATAACAAAATATTTAGAAAAAAATTCACAAACGATATTTAAAAACTCAACACTGAAAACTACAAAATATTACTAAGAGAAATAAAGAAGACCCAAATAAAGATCCATGTTGAATGGATTGAAATGTTAAAACATTTTTTCTTCCCCAACTGATATGTAGATTCCATATTATCTCATTCAAATCACAATGGAAATCTTTGTAAAATTGATATATAGACTTTTAGATTTATATCAAAATTCAATGGACCTAGAGGAACACAAAGCATCCTGAACAAGATGAACAATTTTGGAGAACTAACAGCACATGATCTCAAGAGTTATACAAAGCTATAACAGTCAAGAGAGTTTGATGTTGGTGTAAGGATAAGTAAACAGATCAATGAAATTGAACAGAAAGTCCAGATAATGAGCTACCCATTTGATGTTGAAAATAAAGTCGTGTTAAATGTGCTGCAACAACTGTTACATAGTCGGGGGAGAATGGAGCTCCACCCCTACTCATACCACATGCAAAAATTAATTGAAGATCACTTATAGAGAAGAACATAAACTCTAAAACCTCAAAGCTTCTAGAACAATGGTTGACAAACATTCTTAAAGGGCCAATAGTAAATATTTAAAGGTCCAGGGTCACACTCTCTCTGTCACAACTACTCAACTATGACACTGTAATGCAAAAATTGTCACGGACAATAAATAAATGAATGGTCTACATGTGTTCCAACAAAACTTTATTTTTCAAAAATAGGCAACACAACTATGGGCTGTAGTCACCAATCCTTATAAAAGACTATTTTTATAAGCTTGGGGGGAAATGATTTCATGGAAAAGTTGCAAAACACACTAACAATAATAGAAAAAATGGACAAACTGAACATCAAAATTTTAAAAATAATTTGAGTTCATTAAAGGCAATGTTAGTATATTAAAAATGCAAGCCACGTACCGAACGAGATTTTTTGAAGCAAAAAATTTGACTATATTTGACTATAGCAAATTTATATTTGACTAAAAATTTATGTTCAAAATATATTTTAAAATCCCCACAAATCAGCAATTATAATAAAGTAATTAAACATGGAAGAATGAACACTTGACAGAAAAAATAATATATGATTTTATATTATCTTATTTATATTTATATTTATATTATTATTATATTTTATATATATTATATGTACAAGTACATGCAAAGTTGTTCAATGTCATTATTCATACTGAAATTACAAATTAAAACCACTAGAATGCCTATTATTGTAAAGATCAACAATACCAAATATTGACAAGGATGCAAAATAGGAAATTTGATTGCCAGTGAAAGGAGAAAATGTTACAACCTATTAGAAAAATGTTTCATAGGTTCTTATAAAGTTAAACATATGCTGACTGACTCTATGATCCAGCAGTAAACCTGTATTTTCACAAGAGAAATGAAAACACATATCCAAAAAGAAATTTGTATAAGAATAGTCACAGAAGTTTTTTTTTTAATAGATAAATATTGGAAGCTACCCAAAGATCTATCAAAAAGAGAATGGAGGGGCTTCTGGGTGGCTCAGTCGGTAAAGTGTCCAACTCTTGATTTAGGCTCAGGTCATGATCTTGTGGTTTTTGAGGTTGCTGACAGGGCAGAGCCTCCTTGGAATTGTCTCCCTCTCTACCCCACCCTGGCTGGTGCTCTCTCATGCTCTTGTGTGCCGCTCTCTCCCTCTCAAAATAAATTTCAAAAAAAGAGGATGGATTTACTGTATATAATGTGATACTATTCAGAAATTTTAAAAAAAGAATAAGCTATATACACAACATAAATGAATCTTAAAAGCATTATGATGAACAAAACAAGCAAAGAAAAAATGAGAACCTACTGTATGATTTTATTTATGTGAAATTTTAGAACCAGAAAAGTTAATCTCTGGTGATAGAAATCAAAACACTGACTCCTACGGAGGGTTGGGCTTTTGGGGTGAAGATATAAATGGTCTATATCTTAAGAGTGGAGACACATCAGATACCCATCAAGAGAACCTTCTGCAGGTAGCATAGTTAACTGACAGCCATAGCCTCCACCCCTGTTCAATATGAGAATCATCCAATAAGCCCTCTTTGTTCAGGGACTCTTTATCAACTGGGCTGAAACTTTCTCAAAACTCTGCTATGGTTTGAAACGTCTACCCAATCCTTTCTAACCCTCTCCTTTCGTATCTGTCAGCTTGTCCCTGCCTACTGTACCTTTTTTCCCTTTATCCTTCATAGACATTTCCCTCAAATCTCTTGCACATCTAATCCCATTGGCATCTGCTTCTCAGATGATACAAAGGGGCTAGGTTACAATGCTATGCATTTGTCAAGACTCAGAACTGTATTCTGCATTTCACTGCACTGAGATCTGTGCATTTCACAGTATGTGAACTTTACATTTAAAAATAAAAATCTGCAGAGCCATTCTATCTTTAAGCCTGAAAGAATTCTCATATAATATTTCAGTACTAGAAAAAAATACTTGACACACTTTACAGGATAATATTTCAGTCACAGACACCCACACGGAAGCATAAACACACACACTCACCATATGGTTTGTTAGTTGCTTGACTTTAAGAGAGCAGGTGCATTCAAAATGATGACTTGGGACCAAAGAATCTAGATTGAAATGCTGTTTGGTAAGCTAGGTTCACTCACTAGTAGGTAAACTTTCTGAACAGAAGCCTACAATCACACAATGTATACCTCAGTATGACTTAGTAAAGCACAAGTCATTACCAATCTTGAAACACCAGAGCAAACAAAAGGTACTCAACAAACTCTAAATGAATATTCCACTGTGTAAGCCTACTAAATTCTTCATTTTTAATTCTTATTTTCTTCATAGATATAGAAACTAATGGATCATTACCTTTTCTAACATTAATTTTTTTGCCACTTTCTAATTTTATATTTGCCTCAATATTAGACATCTTTCCTGAAGTTTGATTTGCCAGTACTCTGTATAACTCTCCAGAAATTAGATTTTCTGGCAAAATATTTCTTCCATGCTTTCTCTAATCAATTACACATCATCTTTTGATGTCTCACCCTCCCATCATTAGTTCCTCTCCTATTCATATACCAATGTAACATGACTCTGACATATAATAAGGGATGTGTGTAAGGGTTATGTTTCTATATGATAAACTATAAACAACAGGGATTTTAGCAAATAGCCATTTTTATCTACGGTGAAAGTGAACTTTTCTGTAATCATTTCAGAAGGTATGGATGAGTAGGCTGAGCCTGATTCAGAGTGCTAACAAGGCACTGTCGGGGAAAAGAGGGGGCCTGGATGGTTTTCCTCTAGCAAAACAGAAGCATAAACACATAGCAAACTCTCACTTGGTGGCCATCAAACGTTGATCTGTCACCTGCTATGTGTCACCAGGTACTGCACTGAGTACACTTGAGAACATATAAATAAGACATTTTTTCCCCAACTCTCAAGGAATTCTCACTCTAAGGAGGATGACAAACAAGCAAGTCAACAGTCACAGTAAAATATGACAAGAGCTCTAACAAATTCACTTACAGAAGCCCAAGTTGTCAGTGTGGAAGACAAAATGCTCAGGACAGATAAAGGATACGACTGTGTTTAAGATATTGACAATTGAGAGAACATTCATTAAGGAGGAACCTTTTTTTAAAAAGATGGAGAAAACCTGGGGTTTTATAAAATAAGGGCATCAAGAGGAAGGATAGAGATAGGTCTGTATAAAATAAGGGAGTCATCGAGGAAGGGTGCAGGAAACTGTGAGGGCAGGATGATGCTTTACAAACAAAAAAGGCTGGGAAGATTTCTCCAACACTGCTGCTTTCTGAGAACACAGGCCTCAGAAAAAGCTCAACATTGATGCACTTTCTTGAATGTCTTACACCTTTATCTTCTTTTGATACCTCATCTCTCCCAAGAACCTGGGAAGAAGCAATGTGGACATATTTGGGGAAAATGGGGATAAAAGAACTTCCACAGCAGATCAGCCTTGACCTGGATCTCAAAGGAAAAGTAGGAATTACTCACGTAGGGGTCAAGGACAAGGTGCCCCAACATGGGCCACTTTGGCATGAGCATTGGAAAAAGCTCTCTTCCTGGTCCTTAGCTACCTAAATTTATAGTGGAAAGGAGAGTCTTTACCAGGAAGAGAGCTCCTCTTTACTTAAGAAACTCATCTGCATAATAGGCTAACCTTTGTTTTTCAAATCATCTCCTTTGTGTTCTTGCCAATGGCCTTCCTCCCCTTTGTAACCTCAGGCCCTGCCCCTCTACTTAGGTCTTATAAGCTTCCTGTTACCTCACTGTCTTTAGAATGTCCTGTTTGTGTGGATTCCCTGTAAGTGAGCTATTAAATTTGATTTTCTCCTTTTAATCTCATGTCAATTTGATTCTAAGTCCAGCTAGGAGGACCTTGTAGGGCAGAGGAAAGTCCTCCTCCAAAAACTCATATATATATATAACAAGAAAGGGGCATTCTAGGAGGGCAAAAACAAAACAAACAAAACTGAGATCACTGAGAATGTCAAGCAATTTGAAATGACAGAATTGTAGGGTGTTAGTCAAGAGATGCCAGGAGTTGACATTGGATGTGTATCAAAAAGCAGGATTAAGAAAAACCATTTAAATAAAGGAAAGAAAAAAGAAACCGCATTTAAAGAAATTTGGATTTGAAGATGAAGGCATTGGGAAAGTATTCGATTTTTTTTTTTAATGTTTATTTATTTTTGTGAGAGGGACAGGGTGCTTGTGGGGGAGGGGCAGAGAGAGAGAGAGAGACTCAGAATCTAAAGCAGGCTCCAGGCTCTGAGCTGTTAGCACAAAGCCCTTTAGGGGCTTGACCTCAGGGATTGTGAGATCATGACCTGAGCTGAAGTCGGATGCTTAACTGACTGAGCCACCCAGGCACCCCGTATTTGATTGTTTTAAGGGGGACATTATGTGATTAGATTTGTGTAAAGAAGGATTGTTTAGAAAATTTAGATAGTATATAGAATAGATAATAGAAAGTCATACTTGAAGACAGGGAAAAATAAAAGACTGCTTTAATAATATGTAGGATGAGCTAAGGTTGTATCAGTGAGCCCTCCTGGCGGACCATTAACCCTTACATGACAGAATCTCTTATGATTTGTCATTAATAGGTGAACTGTACACATATATTTTTTGTTCCTTATTTACCTAGAAGAATGTGCTATTTCACCACTCCTCTAAATTCAGATATTAAAAGTCAAAGCATAGATTTCTTTGGAAACTTGAGTCTATTACTGCACATTTACATTCTTCCTCTGGTCCTTGGCTTTTCTTTTCTTTTTTTTTCTTTTTTAAGTTTATTTATTTATTTTGAGAGAGAAAGCATGAAGGAGGGGCTGAGAGAGAGAGAGAGAGAGAGAGAGAGAGAGAGAGAATCCCAAGCAGACTCTGCACTGTCAGTGTGGAGCCCGATGTGGGGCTCAAACCACAAACTGGGAGATCATGACCTGAACCAAAATCAAAATCACTTCACCAACTGAGTCACCCAGGCACCCCAGTCCTTTGTTTTTCTATTCTCCTATTTTAGTTCTATATTTATCTGTATCTACCCTCCACCTCTGAACCTCAGCCCCTACAACTCCAATTTGTAGCTCTTTTAAGGAGAGATCCATCTTGCAAATTACTGTACACACCTGGGTCAGCATTTTCACCTTTTGTGTACTCAGTAAATGGTTAATTAACAAGCACACACATACATCATTCTGATTGGTAGCTTTGGGTCAGAAAATCAGTGAATTTTAATAACTGACATTAAGAATCTAACATGTAAATTACCTCAATTTACATTTAAATGTAAATATGTGTTGCATATTTAAATATATTTACATAATGTATATTTAATATATTTACATTGAAATTCAGCTGGGAGTGAAATCAGAATGCATAAATTGCTGACATTTTTATTTTCTTGGCTTCCCCATGTTTTGAAAAAGCTCAATGTCAGTGAAAGAGATTGAATTGTAGAAAAACTGGTCATTTCTGCAAAGGCTGCACCATGCTTCCTTGGAAAGTGCTCTTGTTAGGATCACAGCCATAACTTCCTATTACTATAAATATGTGCATATGTTAATAAAGAACAAAAAAAATATGATATCAATCATCTTGTAATTCAGCCTGTAGGCACGGGGCTCAGAAAATGGTACCTATAACCTCCGGGGAAATATTCCATCGTTAGATTAACAATCGCTGAGGCAGCCATACAGCATTCAAACAGACAAGTGCTACCCCAGTGATGCAGGAATAACAAGCAGAAAAACATGTGGAAACAGGAAAACTGCAGGCATTTTGTAGATGTGAGAATCTTGCTTGCTTTGGATAAAATACAATCACCACCTCTAAAGATAAAATAAAATAAAAGATGGACTGAAGCTATATCAAAGGGATATATCTTGGTTTATCTGGTTTGTTTGTACTGATAGCCCAGAATGGAAGCTGATTGCATTGAAGCTAGTGAGTCTATTCTGCACAGTCAGTGGTACAAAGGTGATTTTGCACTCATTTAATCTAAACATTACGCTGTTAGCCTCAAAGAGAGCTTGTTTATAAACCTGATTTCCTTTGCAAAAAGAAATAGACTGGGTTAAATA
Source organism: Panthera uncia (assembly GCF_023721935.1). Classification (NCBI taxonomy): domain Eukaryota; kingdom Metazoa; phylum Chordata; class Mammalia; order Carnivora; family Felidae; genus Panthera; species Panthera uncia. The sequence goes on along the minus strand of NC_064810.1, from coordinate 115,581,293 downwards.
ACTTGGATTACGCGGAAAACCTATTTTTTTCCTTCCGCTTATCACGTTTCCATTTCTAAATAAAGACTGCAAGCACAGAGTTTCCATTGCTCTCCCTTATAAACTTAATAAATTACCATTACAAGTCTTTCAGAATTTTTTATTAACAAGTAGATTTATCTCTGAAGTACTGGGATATGTGGCCATCCATTGGATCTTCATTGTAGGTAATTATGATGTACATAATCATGTTATCTGAAGCAGAGCACTTTTCTAAAAATTTTATTTATTTAAATTCAAGTGAGTTAATATACAGTGTAGTATTGGTTTCAGGAGAACCCAGTGATTCATCACCTGCATATAACACCCAGTGCTCACCCCAACAAGTGCCCTCCTTAATGCCCATCACCTACTTAACCCATCCCCCCACCCACCTCCCCTCCAGCAACCCTCAGTTTGTTCTGTCTTTAAGAATCTCTAATGTTTTGACTCCCTCTGTTTTTTTTATCTTATTTTTCCTTCCCTTCCCCTATGTTCACCTGTTTTGTTTCTTAAATTCCACATACAGTGAAATCACATGATATTTGTCTTTCTCTGACAATCTTTCTCTGATCTTTTTCACTTAGCATAATACATTCTAGTTCTATCCACGTTTTTTCAAATGGCAAGATTTCATTCATTTTGATTGCCGAGTAGTATTCTGTTATATATATGTGTGTGTGTGTGTGTGTGTGTGTGTATACACATATAACACGTATACACAAAAAACACATCTTTATTTATTCACATGTAACACATACACATATAAGACATCTTTATTTATTCATCAGTTGATGGACATTTGGGCTCTTTCCATAATTTGGCTATTGCTAATAGCACTGCTATAAACATTGGGATCAGCTTCGAATCAGCATTTTTGTATTCTATGGATAAATACTTAGTGGTACAATTGCTGGGTTGTGGGTAATTCTACTTTTAATTTTTTGAGGAACCTCCATACTGTTTTCCAGAGTGGCCACACCACTTTGCATTAGCACCAGCAGTGCAAAAGTGTTCCCCTTTCTCTCGGCATCCTTGCCCACATCTGTTGTTTCCTGAGTTGTTAATTTTAGCCATTCTGACCAGTGTGAGGTGGTATCGCAATGTGGTTTTGATTTGTATTTCCCTGATGATGAGTGATGTTGAGCATTTCTTCATGTGTCTGTTAGTCATCTAGATGTCTTGTTTGGAAAAGTGTCTATTCATGTCTTCTGGATGACACTTTCATGTCTTCACTGGATTACTTGTTTTTTGGATGTTGAGTATCGTAAGTTCTTTATAGATTTTGATATTAACCCTTTATCCTATATGTCATTTGAAAATATCTTCTCCCATTCCATTGGTTGCCTTTTAGTTTTGTTGATTGTTTCCTTCACTGTGCAGAAGCTTTTTATCTTGATGAGGTCCCAATAGTTCATTTTTGTTTTTATCTCCCTTTCCTCCTGAGTCAAGCAAGAAGCTACTGTGGCCGAGGTCAAAGAGGTTGCTGCCTATTTTCTCCTCGAGGATTTTGAGGATTTCCTGTCTCACATTGAGGTGTTTCATCCATTTTGGGTTTATTTTTGTGTATGGTGTAAGAAAGTGGTCCAGGTACATTCTTCTGCATGTCACTTCCCAGTTTTCCCAACACCATTTGCTGAAGAGATTGTCTTTTTTCCATTGGATACTCTTTCCTGCTTTGTCGAAAATAAGTTGGCTATACATTTGTGGGTCCATTTATGAGTTCTCTATTCTGTTCCATTGATCTATGTGTCTGTTTCTGTGCCAGTACCATACTGTCTTTATGATTACAGCTTTGTAATACAGCTTGAAGTCCAGAACTGTGATGCCTCCAGTTTTGGTTTTCTTTTTCAACATTATTTGGCTATTTGGGGTCTTTTCTGGTTCGATACAAACTTTAGAATTTTTGTTATAGCTCTGTGAAGAATGTTGATGTTATTTTGATAGGGATTGCATTGAATATGTAGATTGCTTTGGGTAGTATCGACATTTTAACAGTATTTGTTTTTCTAATGCATGAGCATGGAATGTTTTTCCATTTTTTGTGTCTTCCTCAATTTCTTTCCTAAGCTTTCTATAGTTTTCAGTGTACAGATATTTTACCTCTTTGGTTAGGTTTATTCCTAGTTATCTTACGGTTTTTGGTGCAGTTGTAAATGGGATTGATTCCTTGATTTCTCTTTCTGCTGCTTCATTATTGGTGTATATAAATGCAACCAATTTCTGCATGTTGATTCAGTTCCAACAGTTTTTTGGTAGAGTCTTTTGGGTTTTCCATGTAGAGCATCATGTGATCTGTGAAGAGTGAAAGTTTTAGTTTTTCTTTGCCAATTTGTAGGCCTTTTGTTTCTTTAGTTGTCCGATTGCTGAGTCTAGGACTGCCAGTATTATGTTGAACAGCAGTGGTGAGAGTGGACATCACTGTCATGTTCCTGACCTTAGGGGGAAAGCTTTCAGTTTTTCCCCAATGAGGATGATATTAGCTGTGGGCCTTTCATATATGGCCTTTATAATGTTGAGGAATGTTTCTTCTATTATTTTCTTGAGGTTTTTATCAAGAAAGGATGCTATATTTTGTCAAATGCTTTTTCTGCATCTATTGAAGGGACCATGTGGTTCTTATCCTTTCTTTTATTAATGTGGTGTATCTCATTGATTGATTTGCAAATATTGAACCAGCCCTGCATCCCAGGAATAAATCCACTTGATTGCTGTGAATAATTCTTTTAATGTACTGTTGACTTCAATCTACTAGTATCTTGTTGAGAAGTTTTGCATCCAAGTTCATCTGGGATACTGGCCTATAATTCTTGTCTTTAATGGGGTCTTTGTCTGGTTTTGGAATCATGGTAATGCTGGCTTCATGGAATGAGTTTGAAAGCTTTCCTTCTGTTTCTATTTTTTGGAAATAGTTTGAAGAGAATAGGTGTTAACTCTTCTTCAAATGTCTGGTGGAATGCCCCTGGAAAGCCATCTGGCCCAGGATCTTGTTTACTGGGAGATTTTTGATAAATAATTCAATTTCTTTGGTGGTTATGGATGATCTCTTCCTGTTTCACTCTTGGTAGTGTGTGAGTTTCTAGGAATTTTCCATTTTTTCCAGATTGCCCAGTTTGTTGGCATATAATTTTTTATAATATTCTTTTGTGATTGTTTGTATTTCTGTGGTGTTCATTGCATTCTCTCCTCTTTCATGATTTTATCTGATTAGGCCCTCTCTCTTTTCTTCTTGATAGGTCTGGCTAGGAGTTTATCAATTTTGTCTGTATTTTCAAAACACCAGCTTTAGTTTCTTTGATCTGCTCTATTTTTTTGTTTGTTTCTATATTGCTTATTTCTGCTCTTATCTTTGTAATTTCCCTTCTTCTGTTGGCTTTAGATATCTTTGCTGCTCCTTTTCTAGCTCCTTTAGGTGTAAGGTTACATTGTACATTTAGGATCTTTCTTGGAAGCAGAGCACTTCTGATGTAATCAAAACTGTTCACCTCTTAGGGCTTTCGAATAACTAATTCACCAAGCCATTCAGAACATTGCAAAATTCTATGAGCATGAAATCAGAAAACAGGGTTGTATTAAGAAAGAAAATATTTCCATTTTCAGTTGTCTACTGAAAACTGATATATCACATTAGATGGTTGGATGCCAGAAAAAAAAAAAAAAAAAGGAACATATTTTAATCATTTGTCTTGGGTAAATGACTTCACTTCTCTGTACTTCAATGTCCTTGAATTTAAAACAGCAATAAGAATATTTATCTAACATAAAAGATGAAACTTATAAAATTTAATTTTAAACATTATTGTATTATGTTATTAAAGATTATTGTATTATAAAGATTTAATGTATAAAAATCACCTAACACAATGTAATGTTCCCAATTTGATTGCTAATCTTTTTGAAGTTGTGTAATTTTAGGATACTGGTAAATATGTCAAAAGTCAGTATTTATGTTGTTCAATAAAAATTAGAGAGATAAGGGACAGTGTAAAGGACTGAAACCTGAAACTATTAGTTTGCTTTTAGTGACTTTCCAAGGTTTCTATGATGCATCTTGATTTCTCTTTCCCTTAAATTCACTGGCTTGGATTGTTAGTTATTAGGCCAAAAGTTCTACTAAAAGCCTAAAATGGAAATTATATTTGGTCCAGTCTTGATTCTCATACTTTCCTAGTTCGTTTCATATTATTCACATATTTTTAACTAAAAAAATTCAACAAGCATTTTGCTATTAACCAAATTAATTCAAGACTTTTGTTCCAGTGAAACACTGAAGACTAGAAAAATTTACGTTAAGTGCTATATTTACGTGAAGTAGGTTTATTTTCGATCTATATTCAAGTTTTATATACTCTAACATTTTGGGTATTCAATTTAGTAACTATGATCTAACTTGGCAAAATAATGATCCTAATTACATTTCACATTTTGATGGAGAACTCTGAATACTAATTGTTCCATATTAATGCACTCATTAAATGTATTTTACTTATAGTTGCATTTTTGTGCTGTCAGATTCAATTTTGTAAAAAAGAAGAAATCTAGGGCCTAACACTTAAAATTCAAATCATAATTCTAGCTTGGCAAGTTAAAGAAAACTGAAACTCATATTCAGAGAATATGAAGGGAGTATGTTTTTGAAAAGCAAACAATGTTCAGATTTCAGCTCTTTTCTTAAAACCTAAGATTTATATAGCATGCCATTTTCCTGAGTAGAGATTTATCAACAAAAGTTTCCACTTGTATTTACCTTAACATCAGCAAGAGTTGATAATTGCAATTTAATTTTGATACAATGTGATATGATTTCAATTCTCAGCCAAAAAAATTCAAATATCAGAACAGTGAAGTGAAGGTTACACCCAAAATCAAAAAAGTGAAATATTTACTTGTACTAAATATAGCATTTCAATTTGGTGGCAAAATACATGGAAATTTCTGTAATAGTCTGAATTTAATATAATGTCCATTTGCCTTAATATCTCACTAAAGCTGTGTTTATTCATGTACCAAGAAGGACTTTTAATAAGATTTTACTTAACAAGTATGTCCGTATCTGAAACTAGCTATACCTAGTATATAGGACAGTTTATGGAATATTCTGGGTGAAGTTCAGAACATGCCACCAAAAATATGCCTCACTGGTATACTAATTATTTTGAGCTGAAGCCATTTGAAAAAACAACTCCAAAAGGAACGCAATAGTTATAAATCCCCTTCCCAAGTGTTTTATCAACCAGAGAAGATGACTTTTATCATAGAGAAAACTAGAAGTCCACACCACAGCCAAACTTTCTCACAAACTATCATATCCCCCATTTATTCTTTTAACGGCCAATTCATCTTCCGTAAAAACAATTTACTCCCTGGAACACTTGGATGGTTCAGTTGGTTAAGTGTCCAACTCTTGATCTCTGCTAGGTCACTATCGCACAGTTTGTCAGTTCAAGCCCTGTGTCCGACTCTGAGCTGACAGTGTCGAGCCTGCTTGGGATTCTCTCTCTCTGCTCCTCCCCTGCTCATACTATCTCTCTCTCTCTCTCAAAATAAATTAAAAACATTTTTTAAAAATCTTAAAAATCACTTACTCCCTGTTTTTATCTTATTTTATTTTTCCTTCCCTTCCCCTGTGGCCATCTGTTTTGTTTCTTAAAGTCCACATATGAGTGAAATCATGTATTTTTCTTTCTCTTATTTTGCTTAGCATAATACACTCTAGTTCCACCCATGTTGTTGCAAATGTCAAGATTTCATTGGGGAGGCAAACCATAAGAAACTCTTCACTATAGAGAACAAATTGAGGGTTGCTGGAGGGGAGGTGGGTGAGGGGATGGGCTAAACGGGTGGTGGGCATTAAGGAGGGCACTTGTTGGGATGAGCACTGGGTGTTACATGTAAGTGATGACTCACTAAATTCTACTCCTGAAACCAATACTACACTATATGTTAACTAAGTTGAATTCAAATAAAATCTTGGAAGAAAAAAAAATCATTTACTCTCTCTCTCTCCTTTCCCTATTAAGAAGGCACATAAGCTCTCAAATTTCATCACTTTTTTATGTATTCACCTTTTTTCCCAAGATTCTCCTGTGCACATAATATTAAAAATTAATAAATCTGCATCTATTTTCTCCTATCAGTCAGCCTATTATCAGTTTATCCACAGACCCAGCTTTCAAACCTAGGGGAATAGAGGAAAGTCTCCTGGGGTAGATGTTATTTTGAATAAAACAAATACATCCACAAATCAATCAATCAGTAAGTTAATTAATTAAATCTATATGTGTTGTTATATATTTTCTTATTCATTGTAGTTAGTTGGCTCTCAAGATCAATCAGCTATAGTTTCATGGACATACATCTTTTCTATCTTTGTGTCCTTTATCCTGAGGGATATAGTAGATAATCAATAAATACTGGTAATTGGAAAATAGAGAAGGAGTAAATAAGAAAAAAAAGTTGAAAGGGGGAAATGGGGGAAAATACAGAGTAATAAAGAGGACAAGGGAAAGGAAGGAAACTTAAAATAACTGAAAACTTAGTTGAATAATTCTAGTTGAAATAATTAAAATTACATATTATATACTGACATTCAGACCTCCTGCATTATAATAATAACTTCCATTTTTATCTTGGAACAAAACAAGGTTCCAAATACAAAAAGAGAATATTATGATATATAAATATTTAAACAATGATATACAGTTCAAATACAAAATCATTCATGACATGTATTCTTCCATCATATTACTTAAGAACCAAAACAAAAAGTAAAAATGATAGAATGAAATTGTATCACAGAATCTGCCTTTCCCAACACGTAACAAAATGTGTTCAAAAATACCAAAATAAGCAAGTCAAAAATACACTGACAGCATCCAAACAAGGAAAAGTGATAGTTAAAAGAAGTAAAAAAGATTTTACAAGGGCATAGCTTCCAATTTCCTCTCCAACCCATGCACACAAAGCAAATAAAGAAAGTAAGTAGCAACTACCTTGAATGTTACTCATGGTCACTAAATTTAGAGTTGGCTCCTGGAGAAAGCAATAGACAAAAGGAAGGAGAATGTGGTTAGGTGGGAAGTGGGTTTGGGGAGGAAAGAAGAGTGGCAATGCAAAATGTCCACTCAATTTCTTAAAAAGTTCAGACCAACCACCAATGCTCAAAATGCTTATTTTAATTGTAGGGAAAGCCAAAAAGGAAGGCAGAATATTTCCACTGTTAGACTTGTTACCTCCCAGCCATAGTGATGGATTTGGCAGACATGAAAACCAAAGATAAATAACACCCTTTAAAGGACCAGAAATCCCAGAGAAAAGTCATCAAGCAAGCCGCAGTTGAAATCTCCTCTATACTGCTATCTTGCCCATGGAACCGATTAACACCATAACCTTGCATTATTCATCACTTCGTTCTTCTCCCTGCCGATTCTAGGAAGAGAAGGGTGGAACTTATAAGTGCATAATCTGGCCTGGCTCTCTGATCTCAGCAGGCTTAGACATGCATGCTGAATTGAAGCAATGATCTGATGCTCCAGGATATTACCTTAGGAGGGAAGATACAGTTTTCAAACTAAGTGGAATAAATCCTCGTACAGAACATTTAACAGAAGAAGCAGCAGCAGCAACCAGGACCTCATACAAGGCTAACCCTTCTTCCTCACACTGGCCCTTAGGCTACAGAAACTATACCAGAAGGGGAAACTTTTCACACACTGTAGCTATGAAATAAGATGTGGGGGAAAAACAATGCACATGTCCAACACTGAAACAGGTTAGAAGTTTGGCTGTGTCACAATCTCTCTATACAATCTTTGCAAATAGTCTCATTTTCTTCCTAAATGTTATGCCCTTAAAATATCACTAATAACTGTAAAGAATATTTTAGTCAAAACTGCTTCTTTTAAAAATATCTACACTAAAGAGCCCTATATTTATCTTCAATTCATTATTACCCAACTTGACCCCCACAAATTGCCTTCATCTCTTTATATTTTAATCTTTTAGGTTATTCTCTGACATGGCCTTAATGTCTCTCTTATAAAAAAAGTTTAGCTTTAATTCACTAAAAGTCAACTGCCAAGACAGCAAATAGAATCACAAAATATTTTGAAGTTATAAATGATGCCTTTTTAATTTACATAATCAATAGAATTTATGACTAATTTATATAGGCCTTATTAGCACTAGCACATTGATTATTTTAAACGTTGAATTATTCTATAACTGCAATTCTATGGCAAAAAATAACCTAATTTAACACTAGAAAGACAATAGAAAAATATATAATAGAATTATAATATGGTATATAATTATAAGTGACATGCAGAAAAAAAAAATAAATCTGGTTAAAAGGAACGAGGGAATTCCTGTCAGGGTGGACCTAGAATGCTGGTGGGGTTGGGGTGGAGGAGTGAGATTTGCAAGGTGTGATTGCAGTGACAGACCAAGATGAGAAAGAAAAAAGCAGTTCCTGACATCAGGAAGTTGGCCTGGCACTACGTTGTGGTGTTTTCCTGTTGAATGTAATTCGACAGAACACTAACGTTAGATAAGGTCACTCAGACCATGATGGATCAAGACAAAAGATCATTCTGTAACCATGTCTAAACACAGACAAAACTGAATTGTTCAAACACAAAAATATTCAAACATCTCCCTGTCCCAGATAATATGAATGTCTGTGGCTCCTTTTACCAATCATAGCTTTGGTATGGATTCATTCTTCCTACCCTATAGATAAGATGTATTCAGATACCCAATCACAGAATGCCACATGCCTGAGAGCATCCAAATGCATAGTGAAGTCCTGAGTCCTAAACCCTTCCTAAAATCACATAACATGAGCCCAATTCCTAAGAATTAGTTTTTTGTAACACACTCTTACTCAGATGCCCTTATGGTGTGCATTGACCCTTGTTGAAATGAACCTTTAACCCAACTTGTTCAACTATAGGTTTATTATTCCTGGTGTTTGATAACTGACGGACACTGATAATGGGAATCAAGCATCCATGACAAGAGGATAGAACCAGGGGACTGAAAGGTCTTAGAGGAGGGAGCTGAACAGAAATGGAGATCAGAAAGTAAGGTTTTTCATATTGAGATCATGGAGGAGGTACAGTTATTCATAATATCAAGGTCTGGAGAACAGCCATGGGAATAGACAGAGTGGATATGGAAGAGAGAATACTGAAAGAGAAGTATCCAGAAACTAGGACATCAGAACATTGCAACCACTGTGACGTAGGATAAGAGTACTGTGAGATACAGTGTTCTTGAGCCAAAAACTTAAATCTTTAAATACTGAGTGGAGATCAGTCTGAGTAAGCACAACACAGAAGTATATTATAGACTGGGAACAAAACCTTCAAAGGCAAGGGATTTTAGGGAAAAGAGAAAATTAGTTTGAAAGTAGCAAGGATGAGCAAGGAAGACACCTACTCCACCTACAAGCCATGTGCAGTGTGGAGAAACAGAGACTATAGCTTGAAAGTACCACAAGGGAGGACAATCCTTAGGAGAAATTCACATTTCAGTAGACGGAGAAGGTAAAGAGGACATGTAGAGAAGAGAGGAAGGATGTGGAGGATTTTTAGATGATGGACCAGAAGCTCGGAAGTCACTATGGAACCAAAGAGGAGAAAGGGATGAGGACGATGAGGCGATGTATGAGATCATATGGGGATGGGAATCTCTATGATGAGTTCTTGACAAAACCATGGAAGACAAAGGCACAAGATTTTAAATGTTGTCATCAAACATTGGATATCTTTCAGGTGTCAAGGAATAACATGCTGTACATTAACATTATTTAGCTACTGGAACAGTTTTAAATCTGGGGCTCTCTCTTAGTAGAAAAGAAAAGAAACTTTGGCCATATCATTTGGTTTTAAAATAGTTCATCTTGGGGCGCCTGGGTGGCTCAGCCGGTTATGCATCTGACTTTGGCTCAGGTCATGATCTCACGGTTCCTGAGTTGGGGCCCCGCGTTGGGCTCTGTGCTGACAGCTCAGGGTCTGGAACCTGCTTCGGATTCTCTGTCTCCCTCTCTCTCTGACCCTCCCCCATTCATGCTCTGTCTCTCTCTGTCTCAAAAATAAACATTAAAAGAATTTTTTACATAGTTCATTTTTATAACTGTATTTATTTCTTTCAGAATCAATTATGAAGGATTTGTTATTTGAATATTTTCTAGTCTTTCAGGTCTGCATTATATTTCTCAAGTACATTGTGATGGAGACAAGGCTTTGAAATATAAAAACCTGAGATTTAATACACAGTCTTGCAAATGTACCATGAAGCAATGAACACTAATATGTCTCCCCATTTACTCATCTTAAAGTAGGAAAAACACATTAACTCTTAGAACTGGTGTAACTGTAGAATGCACCTGTTCTAAGAGGTATTGTGTTTTTCCTACCTTATGATTGTCATGTAATTGATTTTCAACAAATATTTGTCCATATGTCTGTTATTTGCCTCTCTTTTAACCTGTTGGTTAATGTGTATTTGATTGTAGCACTTACAGAATAGCACATAGGTATTTCAAATATGGCACGGATGAGAAGTCAGAAAGGAAGATCTCATTGAAAAGTAACTTGCCACTCAGCTTTTTGTTTTCTGTTTTCATGTTTGACATGAAGAAAGGGACACATAGAAGGAAATCCTCGTCAACATGGAGGTAGAGATTAAAAGGACATGTCTATCTATAAGCCAAGGAATAACACGGTTTGCCGGAGTCACTAGATGTGGAAAGGAGAATGGAAAAAAATTCTCTCTCAGAGCCTCCAGAAGAAACCAGTTTTGTTGATAATTTGATTTTTTTTTTAATTTTTTAATGTGTACTTATTTTTGAGAGAAAGAGAGAGACAGAGCACAAGTGGGGGCAGGGTGAGAGAGAGGGAGACAGAGAATCCGAAGCAGGCTCCAGGCTCTGAGCTGTCAGCACAGAGCCCGATGTGGGGCCTAAACTCAGGAACTGTGAGATCATGACCTGAGCCAAAGTCAGACGCATAACCAACTGAGCCACCCAGGCACCCCAATACATTGATTTCTTTCAGGCCACTGGCTGAACTGTGAGAGAATAGATTTCTATTGCTTTAAATCACCAAGCATGTGGTAATTTTCTCTGGTAGCTCTAGGAAACTAATACATAAAAAATGGGTATAATTTTTAGTAATAGCCCATTTTCTTTTTCCTTTTTATTCTTTAACATTTATTCATTTTTGAGAGACAGAGCACAAGTGGGGGAGGGGCAGAGAAAGAGGGAAACACAGAATCTGAAGCAGGCTCCAGGCTCTGAGCTTTCAACACAAAGCCCCACACCAGGCTTGAACCCAGGAACTGTGTGATCATGACCTGAGCCAAAGTTGGATGCTAACCAACTGAACCACACTGGCACCCCAGTAATAATCCATTTTCTTAATGGCAGACCCACAATTGCTCTCCTAAAATCTCTTTCATAACATTAGATGGCATCTCAATTATGCAATTTACACAAACCCCAAACCTTGGATTTCTTCTCTTTCACACCCCACAGCTAATCCATTTGACAAAATCTACCCACTATATATTCAAAATATATCTAGAATCTTCTCTCCTTCTATTTCCACCGTCTTCCCCCAAGTCATCATCACCTCTTGCTCAGTTTATCACAATAGATTATTGTGAAGAATAATTACTGCTTGTTCTTTCAGATCCACTTTCCAGCATCTTCCCTACCTCTTTGGGCATTGGGACACTGACCTACGTGGATTCCAAGAGATTCTTGCCCTCTAGTCCAAGAAGATTCTAGCAGGATATCCTAGGTTGTAAATAAAATGGATCATAGTATGTATTTGCTTAACCCATTCCTGGGGCAGGGAAAGGGGGAGATCACTATATATTGGTTGTATCCCTCTACCACAAACCACAGCTTATTTAAGGCAAATTCATTTTGTTTAAAGCAATCGGTAGGGTACAGCAAAATAAAAAGAAAATTCTCTCACCAAACACCATCAGTGTCCACTCACCCCAATTTATGAAGGTAATTATTTTCTCACACTTAAATGGAATCTTCTGCTAGGCCTACTATTTTATTGGTTACTTCAGATAATAAAACACTCTCTTGTCGCTTGGAATCCAAATAACAACCAAAAAAATGACCTCATTGCAATAACTAAAAGTTTCAATCCTCTGGTAGGTAGGTCTCAGTGGCCTCTTAGATATTTGCTGTACTAATCCCTGGAACATTTGAATATGATGAAATATCACTCCTGTGATTGTGTTATATGATATGCACAGTTGATTTTTAGATCAAGAGATTATTTGGGTGGGCCTAATGTAATCACATGAGCTCCTAAAAGCAAAGAGCTTTTCTCAGGCTGAAGCAGATGATTCCAGAGAGACTGGAAGTGTGAGAAAGACTCGGTATGCCTTTAAACATACATTAGGTCACATGAGGAGGAATTGAGTATTCTTTTTTTAATTTTTTTGACATCTATTTATTTTTAGAGACAGAAAGATACAGAATGCGAGTGGGGGAGGGGCAGAGAGTGAGGGAGACACAGAATCTAAAGCAGGCTTCAGGCTCTGAGCTGTCAGCACAGAGCCTAACATGAGGCTCGAACCCTCGAACCATGAAATCATGACCTGAGCCAAAGTCAGATGTGTAACCCACTGAACCACTCAGACACCCCAGGAATTGAGTGTTCTTAAGGAGGTGAGAGATGTCCTTGCTGACATCCAACAAGGAAATATCTCACTCCTACAACTTAAAGGAAGTAAACTCTGCCAATAAGAGGCATAGTCTTGGAAGAGAACTCTACGCTCCAGATATGAAAATGTAGTCCTGGTCAACACTTTGAGGTTGGCCTTATCAGACCCTAACCAGAGAACTCAGTGAAATCATCTTGGACTTCTGATCTACAGGGATGTGATCTAGCAAATGTGTGTTGTTTTAAACCACTATATGTGTGGTAATTTGTTAGGCAGTAATGGAAAACCAATACAAATCTAACATCATTAAAGTTCCGAACTTAAAGTTCAAGCTGCTCTCTTCCTTTAAGGAGCATCCCCTGGAAACTTATAGGGAAAAGGAGAAGAAGAGGTGTGTTGTCAGCATCTTCTCTGGTCTGCAGCCTTGTGCTATTTTCTACTTAGCTCTTGCTAGTCGTGGTGTCTGACCCCTCTAGGGCATGAACAGCGATAGAAAAAAAGATAAGAAAGCCCTCACTTGAGTAGTACCACCATGATCTGGTAGTAGAGCTCTCTGATCTTGGTATTATTTAAAATTTAGTGTTTACTGAGTTTCATAAAGAATCGGAACTGAGGGGCGCCTGGGTGGCTCGGTCGGTTAAGCGTCCGACTTCAGCTCAGGTCACGATCTCGCGGTCCGTGAGTTCGAGCCCCGCGTCTGGCTCTGGGCTGATGGCTCAGAGCCTGGAGCCTGCTTCCGATTCTGTGTCTCCCTCTCTCTCTGCCCCTCCCCCGTTCATGCTCTGTCTCTCTCTGTCTCAAAAATAAATGTTAAAAAAAAAAAATTAAAAAAAAAAAAGAATCGGAACTGATATCTCTTTTGGGAGGCATACTTGTGGTTTCTTGGGAGGTTTCTAATGACCTTCTCCATTGCCCAGATCCCTGGAATAGTCTACTCTCCAAGCAACCATTTATATCCTACCCTCCCCCAGTCATATCTCAAAAGATATAAACCCCAGAGACATTTACTTCTGGGTTACTTTGCTTTGGAAGGCTGCTTCCTGGGGCAGAGTCTTTTCTAAATGGCTTCAGCTTGGTTAACTTCTGGGGTATTCATGTGGCCCAAAGAAGGTCACAGATCCTGGCAAGGAAAAATGGTGGAAGTGCTTTTGCTCTCGCTGCTGTCCTCTCTCCTCTTCTCTATCACAGAGAGATACAGCCAGACTTTTGCCTGGAGACATTTTCAAGTGTGAGTCCAGACTGGGCTTGGTAAATATCAAGTGTTCTCATTGAAGGAGAGGTGAAGGAGAAGAGAAGTGTCTCTTTCCCATGAGAGAGGGTGATGGGTTTCATCGCACACACACAGCTATCTTCCAAGAAATTCTGGCATCCCTTTTGAACTCTCAAGTGAAAATTTCGTAAAAGTGGACTCAAAAGGTTTTTGACCACCTCCTTTGAGTGTGCTGCAGTGGTCTAAAACCCCATTTTTGAACGTGGGAGCACGTGCCATGTAATGTTTTGTCCTATATGTGTTGGAGCTGAGAGAAAAAGAATTTTATTTAATACAGTATTAACATTAATTTTGTTGGTTTCTGGGGGCGCCTGGGTGGCTCAGCCGGTTAAGTGTCCGACTTCAGCTCAGGTCGGGATCTCACCGTCCGTGAGTTCGAGCCCCGTGTCGGGCTCTGGGCTGATGGCTCAGAGCCTGGAGCCTGCTTCCCATTCTGTGTCTCCCTTTCTCTCTGCCCCTCCCCCGTTCATGCTCTGTCTCTCTCTGTCTCAAAAATAAATAAACGTTAAAAAAAATTTAATTTTGTTGGTTTCTGTATTTTCTACAGTTACACTCTAGAATCATCTTAGAAGCAGAAACTATGTTTTGGAAAATAAAAATAACCATTATTCATTAATCATCTATATGTCAGGCACTATGTTGAGGTGGAGTCTCCCTGACAACACTTTGCAGTAGATATCATTTATTCCCATTATTCCTACTGGACAGATTTAAAAACGCAAAAAAAAAAAAAAAAAAAAAAAAAAAAAAACAAAACCAAGAAGCAGCAAAGTTAGGTAAATGCACAAGGTCCCCCAGATTTTAAATATACTAAATCTGAGTTGATATTTATATCTAATTAACTCTATAACCTATTTGCTTTCTGTTAGGATAATGGTCTTATAAAGAAAATTTAGGATTAAAGGATCCATCTTCCAAATGTCTCAAGTATTTGTAGTTGCAGCATTTCATCTTATTGTGGTGTCTTGCTATTTTATTCTCATGAAACTCCACATTCATTAAACACAACAGTCCAATCCAAAAACATGCAGTGTGTGAATTCCAAAGGACCTGAAATGATGAGTTAGCCTTTTCTGCAACAGCACAGCAGAAGTGTAGTAATTTATACACCCCCACAGCTCCTTCTCCCCCTTTCTCCACTGTCCCTTTAGTTGCCTGTTCTATTTTTCTTTCAGATGTTAAAGATGCCTAGAAAAAGTTTTATAGACATTTCTCTAGGGGCTCACTTGGTCAAGCATCCAACTCTTGGTTTCAGCTCAGGTCATGATCTTATGGTTTGTGGGATAGAGCCCTGCATCAGGCTCTGTGCTGTCAGCTCATGCTTAGGATTCTCTCCCCCCCCCCCCCCCCCCCCCCCCCCCCCCTGCCCCCCCCCACACACACACCCTCCCTCCCTCTCTCTCTCTCTCTCCTTCAAAATAAATGAACACTGAAAAAAAGAAACTTCTCTAATAGTTCATATACTGAAAGAAAATGATACCACTAGAACTATTTCCTAACAAGCCCCCAAAAGTTTCTTTTTTTCCCCAGGAACACTATTCCTTTCCCCCAAAACTCTTTCTCTTTATCTCATTTTCTTCTTCTTTTTTTAAATTTTTTAATGTTTATTTATTTTTGAGAGACTGAGAGAGACAGAGCGTGAGCATCAGAGGGGCAGAGAGAGAAGGAGATACAGAATCCGAAGCAGGCTCCAGGCTCTGAGCTGTCAGCACAGAGCCCAACATGGGGCTCGGGCTCACAAACTGGGAGATCATGACCCCTACTGAAGTCGGACGCTTAACCGGCTGAGCCACCCAGGCGCCCCAATCTCATTTTCTTCTTAGAGAACTCAAGAGATATTCCTGAATGCCTTATTTCAAAATAAGCGATCCAAGCTCACAGATGATATTAGTAAACAAACAAATAAAAGAGAGAAAAATATTACTATTCTTACTATGACCACAGTCACCAGACGGTTTATTCAATGACCACAGAATCTTCTTGAGGAGTGAGAGCTATTTGAAAAGATGATCCTATGCTTTTTAAATACATTCAGCTTCTCTTTTCTTTTTCTCAAAGCCTCAGTTTTAAGTCAACTCTGTAAAAATTAAAGATCTTAGCTAAGAGTTAGCCATAGTTTAAATCCAAGCTCATCCATTTATGAGCTTCTTGATTTAGGACAAATTACTTAACTTCTCAGTCTTGTCCAATTATAATAATCAAGGATTTAAATTTAAAAATCCCTTAATTCCTTAATTATTACAAAAAGACTTACAAGGATAATGTAAGAAAATGAAAAAAATATATACAAAGCACTCAATACTGCAGTTAATACAAAGCATTTAAAAAAACTGTAACTTAATCATCATTGCCAGCATCATCATCATCATTATTATCATAATTGTATTCAAGAAGTAGGGTGGAGAAGAAAAAGCATACATAGGCTTGGAGTCAGAGAAGAAGCAGGTTGGAATCCTGGCTTTGACAAACTGTAACGTTGGACATGTTCCTAATATTTACAATCTTTGATGTCCACATCATAAAATGGTTTTGATGATGATACTTATCTTACAAGATTGTTGTAAGGATTAAAGATAATCTATTTTAAGTGCCCAGCATGACCACTTTGTAAAGGCTAACCTATTACTGCTTTTAGTTCGGTGAAAATCTGTTCAATACTTGGGTACACAAATGCAGGGATATACCACTCAGAAGCTCAGGAAGGACTTATTGATGGGTGGTTGCAAGCAATCTATGGTACTTAGACCCTGACAAAGAATATTATTGATTGCTGTCTCCATGTTGTGGGTATGTTGCTTCAACACCACCCGTAAGAAAATAGCCAAACAAGATCTTATAGTATATTTTGTCCTTAATACTGTTATTCGATGTGACTAAATTGTTGTTATGTGCAAATCTGACAGGAAAGGTATTCGACGATGTTCAATTATTTTTTCTTTTTTATGAGAAATGTCTAGTAACTATCATGATTCTTTTAAAAATCCAGGCTATGTACCCAGGCAATTAAGTGAGAAATATTTGTAAATTAAACCTATTAATTCACTGATTTTTCTTAACTTTTAAGCATGTTTTCACACTTTTTCTCTGCTTTTAACTTTCAAGCAAAGTCACAAAATGTCCTAGAGAAAGTCTGTGGTTCAGTTTTTTACAGAAGAAAGTAGCTATGTCTCTGGGTTAATCTAGAGTTTGCAATCTCTGTGGTCCTATAAAATATGAAAGGTACTGTCATGATAATTCATGTCATAAAAACAATGATAGTTCTTATAAATTCCTACTTCCCACCTATACTTCTATCTCCATTTTTAATTTCCTATATACAGTAAAACCTTGGTCTGTGAGCATAATTCATACCACAAACAAGCTTTTATTTCAAAGCACTTGTATGTCAAAGCAAATTTCCCATTAGAAATAATGGAAACTCAGATGATTCGTTCCACACCCAAAAAATATTCATATAAAAATGATCAAGATAAGGAGCTGGAAAAAGAAGAGCAAATAAAACCCAAAACCAGCAGAAGACAGGAAATAATAAAGATTAGAGCAGAAATTAATGCTATCAAAACAAAACAAAACAAAAAACAAAAAAAAAAACTATAAAACAGATCGAGGAAAACAGAAGCTGGTTCTTTGAAAGAATTAACAAATTCTTAAAATTAGGTAAACCACTAGCCAGTCTGATCAAAAACAAAAAGGGAAGGACTCAAATAAATAAAATCAAGAATGAAAGAGGAGAGATCACAACCAACGCAGCAGAAATAAAAACAATAATAAGAGAATATTATGCCAATTATATGCCAATAAAATGGGCAATCTGGGAGAAATGGACAAATTCCTAGAAACATACACACTACCAAAACTGAAACAAACAGGAAGAAATAGAAAATTTTAACAGACCCAGAACAAGTAAGGAAATCGAATTAGAAATCAAAAATCTGCCAAAAAGCAAGAGTCCAGGGCCAGATGGCTTTCCAGGGGAGTTCTACCAAACAGTTAAGGAAGAGTTAACACCTATTCTCTTGAAGCTGTTCCAAAAAACAGAAATAGAAGGAAAACTTCCAAACTCTTTCTATGAAGCCAGCATTACCTTGATTCCAAAACCAGACAGAGACCCCACTAAAAAGGAGAACTATAGACCAATTTCCCTGATGAACATGGATGCAAAAATCCTCAACAAGGTATTAGCCAACCGGATCCAACAATACATTAAAAAAATTACTCACCACAACCAAGTGGGATTTATACCTGGGATGCAGGGCTGGTTCAATATCCACAAAACAATCAACGTGATTCATCACATCAATAAAAGAAAGGACAAGAACCATATGATCCTCTCAATATGTGCAGAGAAAGCATTTGACAAAATACAGCATCCTTTCTTGATAAAAACCCTCAAGAAAATAGGGATAGAGGGAGCATACCTAGAGATCATAAAAGCCATATATGAATGACCCAACGCTAATATCATCCTCAATGGGGAAAAACTGACAGCTTTCCCCTTAAGGTCCGGAACAAGACAGGGATGTCCACTCTTGCCACTGTTATTCAACATAGTATTGGAAGTCTTAGCCTCTGCAATCAGGCAACACAAAGAAATAAAAGGCATTTAAATCAGCCAGGACGAGGTCAAACTTTCACTCTTCGCATGACATGATACTGTATATGGAAAACCCACAAGATTCCACCACAAAAACTGCTAGAACTGATTCATGAATTCAGCAAAGTTGCAGGATACAAAATGAACACACAGAAATCAGTTGCATTCCTATACACCAACAATGAAGAGATGGAAAGAGAAATCAAGGAATCGACCCCCATTTACAGTCACACCAAAAACCATAAAATACCTAGGAATAAATCTAACCAAAGAGGTGAAAAATCTATCCACTGAAAACTATAGAAAGCTTATGAATGAAATTGAAGAAGACACAAAAAAATAGAAAAAGATTCAATGTTCCTGGATAGGAAGAACAAATATTGTTAAAACATCGATACTATCCAAAGCAATCTACATATTCAGTGCAGTCCCTATCAAAATAACACCAGCATTCTTCACAGAGCTAGAACAAATAATCCTAAAATTTGTATGGAACCAGAAAAGGCCCTGAAGAGCCAAAGAAATCTTGAAAAAGAAAACCAAAGCAGGAGGCATCACAATCCCGGACTTCAAGCTATACTACAAAGCTGTAATCATCAAGACAGTATGGTACTGGCACAAGAACAGACACTCAGATCAATGGAATAGAATAGAGAACCCAGAAATGGACCCACAAACGTATGGCCAACTAATCTCTGACAAAGCAGGAAAGAATATCCAATGGAATAAAGACAGTCTCTTCAGCAAGTGGGGCTGGGAAAACTGGACAGCGACATGCAGAAGAATGAACCTGGACCACTTTCTTACACCATACACAAAAATAAACTCAAAATGGATGAAAGACCTAAATGTAAGACAGGAAGCCATCAAAATCCTTGAGGAGAAAGCAGGCAAAAACCTCTTTGGTTTTGGCTGCAGCAACTTCTTACTCAACACGTCTCCAGAGACAAGGGAAACAAAAGCAAAAATGAACTACTGGGACCTCATCAAAATAAAAATCTTCTGCACAGCAAAGGAAACAATCAGCAACACTGAAAGGTAACCGACAGAATGGGAGAAGATATTGGCAAATGACATATCAGATAAAGGGTCAGTATCCAAAATCTATAAAGAACTTATCAAACTCAACACCCAAAAAACAAATAATCCAGTGAAGAAATGGGCAAAAGACAGGAACAGACAATTCTCCAAAGAAGACATTCAGATGGCCAACCGACACATGAAAAAATGTTCCACATCACTCATCATCACGGAAATACAAATCAAAACCACCATGAGATACCACCTGACACCTGTCAGAATGACTAACATTAACAACTCAGGCAACAACCTATGTTGGTGAGGAATGCAGAGAAAGAGGATCTCTTTTGCATTGTTGGTGGCAATGCAAGCTGGTGCAGACACTCTGGAAAACAGTATGGAGGTTCCTCATAAAACTAAAAATAGAACTACCCTACGACCCAGCAATTGCACTACTAGGCATTTATCCAAGGGATACAGGTGTGCTGTTTTGAAGGGACACATGCAACCCCATGTTTATAGCAGTACTATCAACAATAGCCAAAGTATGGAAAGAGCCCAAATGTCCATCGATGCATGAATGGATAAATAAGAAGTGGTATATATATATATATATATATATATATATATATACATACACACACACACACACACACACACACACAATGGAGTATTACTCAGCAATGAAAAAGAATGAAATCTTCCCATTTGCAACTATGTGGATGGAATTGGAGGTATTATGCTAAGTGATTAATCAGAAAAAGACAAATATCATATGATTTCATTCATATGAGCATTTTAAGAGACAAAACAGATGAACATAAGGGAAAGGAAACAAAAATAATATAAAAACAGGGAGGGAGACAAAAACAGAAGAGACTCATAAATATCTAGAACAAACTCAGGGTACTGGAGGGACTATGGGGCACCGGGGTAAGGGGCCCTAAGGAATCTACTCCTGAAATCATTGTTGCACTAAATGCTAACTAATTTGGATATAAATTTTTAAAAAATAAAATATAAAATTAAAAAAAATAAAACCACAAAAACAAGATCTTAGGCCATTCTGTTGTAATTTCCATATTATTTAGGGTTCCTATCAATGGTGCTCAAGAGAAAATAATATGCATTGAAATGAAACAAAAAAATGATCACCATAGTGTAATACAATACAAAACAGTAAAGAAAATATAAAATATAAAGAAAAATAAACAAATTGACCTGAACTTCCCTTTGAAAACATTCTTGGCTGGTGTGAGGGAGACAAGACTGGATGGTTACTATGTAGGAAGACTTCCACTATCACAGAATCACCGCTATCTATTGACTCAATGGAATCTTTTTCTTTTTGTACAACTTTAACAAGGAACCTGTCCAGTGACACTTGCTTTTGCCTCCTTTTGAGGATTTCACAGAAATGTGACATTGCATTGTCATTAAACAGATTCAATGCTCACGCTGCTACAGCCTTATTCAGGTGGTACTTTTCTACAAAATTTTGCACTGTTTCCCACATTTTACACATCTCCCTAATCTCGTTTGAAGTGAGGGATTCCTCCTCCGCCTTTTTCTCCTACTCCTCTGCAAACGAGATGCAAATGTAGACTGCTTATAAAATCTTGCATTTTGGCCACTTGCATAGCTCATTTGTACTTCTTTATGATTTCCTTCTTAACTTGCACCATAATCGTCTTCTCCTTCTTACCGCCTTTCTTTTCAACCTTTTCCTGTGTGGGAGATGTTGTATACACTAGCACCAATGTTGACTATAGCACAGTATTAATAAACTCTTGTCATTTAATGTAATGTATTTAATGTAACTGGCAATAAGGCAGTAGAGGAAAGGGTCTATATCTGCAGGCAGCCTGACCTAAAATGAAGCAAAGCATTCCTAAGCTTACTAGAATGGAAAAGCAAAGAACTATCCATTGGTACTTTGAAGTAACAAAAAATCCACTAGTGCCAGTTGTGGGCACCTTCCAACATTCTGAAAAATCACCGATTTCTGTCAAACACAGCAGCATGAGACCAGGCATCTGAGCATGGTAGATGAACACCCACAATTCCGCAGTGAGGGAGAGAGAGAGGCAAAACATTGGTTCTGTCGTGATCATGTGACATTCAGCAACAGGTACTACTCATAATGCAAGATATCACTCATTTATCAAGTTAAAATTTATTAGAAATGTTTGCTCATCTTACAAAATAGTCACAGAACAATTTACTCACAATCCAAGGTTTTACTGTATTTAGTTCTGATGTTTATAGTTGAGCCAGGAAGTCAGATGAAATTGAAGGATGTCATAATGAAAAGAGACAAAAAGAAAATAAGAACTGTTTACCTATTCTCCATATTAATCTAACTATAATATTTTATAATTACATAATAGAATATATAAAATGAAAAATAACTGTATCAACATATTTCATTTGTGTCACATACATTGAAATTTCATGATTTGCTTTATAAAAATTCTTATGTGAGATATTTTGCCAGAAAGGTTTTTAAAAATCATTAGTAGAAAAATAAATCCCAAAAGTTTTGAAAACAGTACTATACTCAACACAAGTCAACAAGTTGTAATAAATATAAAGAGGAAAGGGGAAAAGTAAAGATTGATTAGAAAATTCATTAAAATTTCAAGAAAATCAGAAAGGCAAGTCTTAAAACTTTTGTGGTTGAAGTTATAGATATTTCCTAATTATTAAACATTTTACACAAGAAAGAAATGTGAAATACATCATTTTAAGCAAAAACCATGTTTTCTTTAATGAATATCCCACTAATTGACTTTATTCATAATATAACCTTTCCAAATGAGTATTATTATTATGTTCTTTTCTGCACAAAATTGTTGTTGGGGAGAAAAAATTCCTGTCTCCTTCAAGAGTCTTTCTAGCTGGACTAAGAACCAAATTATCGTGAGACAGATAAACAAGAGAAAATCCAATTTAACAGCATCCACACAGGCATCCATACAGGGAAATTCCAAAGACACTCATGATTAGGTATATATGCCCTGCTGAACTAAGGAAAAGGAGGCAAAGGCCTGGGACTTCCGGGGAAAGAAATGCACTTCACGGGAAGATAAGAGGAGCAGATGTTTGCCCTGCCATACAGATGTGTCACTCATAAAATTTATCTTTGTTATTAATCCTTATTCTGGGAAAGACCCCTAATTTAGATTTTTCTATATAGTTAAGGGAGGGGCATAAGTTCCTCTTGATCCCCTAGGATCTCAATTGCCTTCAGCTCAAAACAATCTTCATGCCCAAGTGACCCAACCTAGGGTGGGCTGCCCTCGGTTCCTATATTATCATAGGAGAGAATGAAGGAGGCGTATATTCTAAAGGTTATTTTTTCCCCTGGGTTCCCAAGTGAGGACTTTGTGATATAGTATGTAAGGGAGGGAATTTTTTCCCTCCTACCCTTCTAGATTCTGGGGCTAGTCTAAGAATTCTATTGACATAAGTCAGATTAACAGGAGAAAACAGAACCAAATTTAATTATGTGCATACACATGGGAGCCACACAGAGATATGAGATTCAAAAGGCAGCCAAACTGTTGAGACTTATATACCATCCTGAGTGAAGAAAAGGGACAGGAGTTAGGGTTTCTGGGGAGGCCATTCACTGGAAGGTGAGTGGAAGAAAGGTAATGTAAATAAAGTAAAAATGATCTCTAGAATTAGCTCTTTTCCTGGCACAGGTATGTAAATTTCTAACATAAATTTCTTTTATAAAGGTAGATTTCCCCCACCAATGAGAAAATTTTTACCTTTTTTTTTAGGCATTTAAGTAGTAGGTAAGGAGCTTTTTCTGGGTCTGCTGGGTCTTGATTGCCTTTAGTTCAAAATAATCATCATCCCAAATAGCGTATTTTGGGGTAGCATGTTCTACACCCCTT
The DNA here is from genome assembly GCF_023721935.1 of Panthera uncia. Taxonomy (NCBI): domain Eukaryota; kingdom Metazoa; phylum Chordata; class Mammalia; order Carnivora; family Felidae; genus Panthera; species Panthera uncia. Next base: position 115,557,787 of record NC_064810.1, on the reverse strand, counting down.
CAAGGGCTATTTCGTCAAGATTATAAAACAATTTGAAGTTACATTCAATTTTTCAGATTCTTACAGAATATTTTCAATAAAGATTCATTTTCTACCTTTCAAAATTCAATAAGAAACACCGGATTTGCTAAGGATTTTCTTTACATTTGGAAAGAAATCAACATTTAAAAAGGTTTAGCAGCTGGCACTAATGAAATAAACTTGAATTAACTCAATGTAATTGAATACATTCAGCGAAAATAGGGCCACACAAGAGCACCAGTTGGTCTTCTTACTGAATTAATGTAATTTTGAAAATATGCTCCACTGTTTGCCATGTTTTGTTATCCTCACAATACCAAATTCAGCTGAAAAACTGGCATCGTCACTCTTTCGGGGAAATGCAAGATGACAGAACGTAGCTCCTAGATCCAGGACTACTCCAAGCTATTGGCTTTTTTATGCTTGTATCTCATGTCATTTTATTGAAGTGCTCCTCGATATGTGTGGCATGTAGTACCTTCAGGCAGATGTTAACTAATGGTTGATAATATTGTCATTATTCCAGACAGTAACTAGGCATTTGTCTGAGCGATTCTAGTGAAGCTATCTTCCTAGACCCAGAGTCCATAATTATAGGCTTATTTTGGAAAGTGCAATATTTCCTAAAACCATCAGATATACACTGAAAATATCAAGAGACTGAAAATTTTCACCTGTGGGACTTGTGCTGTTTTTATTATTATTATTATTATTATTATTTATTATTCAGCACTGGCATTAAAAGCACTATATATAAAGTAAATAGGCATCACGTCTATGGTCCTCAGAGAGATGAAACAAATTTCCTTCTCATAAGAAAGCATTACAATCAGAATCCTGGGAAGAGTACTGTGACCAAAAGGTGGGAAAAAATAAAAACCTTATGACAAAAGAAATTTTACTTTAGAGGCACACTTCTCTAATTTATTCCATTTTGGGCCAATCCTCAAATAATTTTTAGGTCTTGAGAAATCCCTATATTCTACTTACATAACAGGCATTCCCCACATAGCGATTTTCAATAGCAAAGGAACATATTTGCCCTGCAATTCTACAATTTGGCAGGTTCCAAAGGACAGTCCTTCTCTGCTTCCATGTAGCATCCACTCAACTGGGGGCTAGAGGATCTACTTACAAGTTGACTCACTCACATGGCTGACAAGTGTGTTCTGTTTGTCACGGGACACTCAAACGGGGCCAGAGGCCTCAGTTTCATTTCATATGGGCCTCTCCCTGAGTTGGTCGGCATTCCTAGTGGCACGGAAGTTACATTCCAAGAGCAAGTACCCGAAAAGAACATGGCAGAAGCAGTATCACATTTCATGACCTTGCCTCAGAAGTCAAAATGTCTCACTTCCACCAGAGTAAACAGCCTATCCAAATCCAAAGCTAAGCCACTTGCGACCAAGATTTCAAATCAAGAAATATCAAACTCATACTGTAATAAGAATATGTGAAGTGGGAGATGTTTCAGTAGCCATTTTTGGAAAGTATAATGTCATAGTTTGTCCTCTGGTCACAAAAATTTAGAATCCTCCCACAAGCAAAATGTATCCTCTCCTTTCCTAAGACACATCCCCTTACAGTGTCAGCTTGAAGTCCAGAACTTGTCATCTCAATCAGCTCCAGGTGTAGCTGACATTTTGGGTAGGGTTATTCAGATACAACTTTTTTAAGTACTGTTTCTCTTCACCTAAAGAGGTATTATTTACCAACCACACACATATAGTGGTAAGCTAGGCAAGAGGGATAGGTAGGATCATTACTACCAACACTCTCATTTTAAAAGGCGGAAATTTAAAAGACACAGCAGCTATTGGTCTATAAAAATTCTGAAATACAGGGGCCCCTGGGTGGCTCAGACAGTTAAATGTCTGACTTCGGCTCAGTTCATGATCTCATGGTTTGTGGGTTTAAGCCCCATGTCGGGCTCTGTGCTGACAGCTCAGAGCCTAGAGCCTGATTCAGATTCTGTGCCTCCCTCTCTCTCTGCCCTTCCCCTGCTCACTCACTCTCTCTTTCTCACTCTCTCTCAAATAAATAAATAAAACATTTAATTTTTTTTTTTAATTTCTGAAATACAGACAGGCATATACTGTTAATTCTTTGATTAGTGCTCAGGTTTACTGCCTGAGAATTATTCTCTGTAGCTCCTGTCTCCACCCACCAGACTATTGATTTTGGTTTCTGAGTCACTCTTCCTTTTCCATAGGAAACAATTTGTGTTTGCAGTAATTTTCTCTGCCTGCTTCCTGCTCACAGTCATTTCTGAATGTAAGGCATCATTCTATTTTGTACTCTTTTTGATATTTCCAGTCCAAACTGGTACAATTTTTTTCAAAAACATTTAGGCTTTTTGCCTATCCATTTATAATCTACTCTATTAGACAATACATACCCATAGTTTAAGAAAATCTATAGGACAGTGGCTTGAAGATTCCTAGAAGATCACTGTAATAGAGTTTGTAAGACCTGCCCTGACTTTTCTGAGGGCTCTTTCAAAGGGTCTATGAAGCAATACTCTAAATATTTTTTCCTGAGGTCTTTAAGGATCTCACAGGTCTATTCTGAATGGGGTTTTCCCCCAGAAGTAATTTCTTAACCTCAGAATAATTTGCTATCTGGACCATCTGGGAACTAAAACGAACAACAAACAAAAAACACAGTTTTCCGATTTAATTTCAAACCCATTAAGTCCTGGTTCACTTATATTTTCTTGAGATTTCACTTAAGATTTAATAGGTTTTTCTTGAGCTCATCTCCTTCCTCTTGCCATCTGCCTATTGATAGCTAGAAGAAGTTAGCACTCCAATATTCTGTCTCACAATCTTCTTACCTACATCATCAAGTTTACCGAGTGCATTTACTGTGGTTCACCCTACTGCACAGTACTGTGTTGCCAAACTTCCCACCACTACATAACAAGTGTCCCTTTTCTTTCAGCCTCCGATAGCATTTTCCTTACTTTCCTTCATGCCCTCGCTGCAAACTCTGTCTCAACGTCTCCTTAGACTTCTGTTAGTAATTTTCTAGAAATTCTTGTGGACATTACCTATCACGGTTACAAAGCCAATGCCACTCCCTAAGGTTTTTGTCATGGCAGGAGTCCACTCAGTGCCCAAATCTATTCTAGTTATTTATTTCTGTGAAGCAAACTGCACCCAAATCTTAATGGCTTAAAACAACAATAATCCTTTGTTTTGTTTATGGGTTGGACATTCGGGCGGAGCTTGGTGGAAATGGCAAGAAGATGCTGGCACACAGCTGGGAACTTAGTTAGGGCTTTGGGATTGGAACTGTCACATAGATTTCTCCATAGACTTCTTGGGTTTCATCATGGCATGGTGACTGAATTTAAACAATAAACATTCCAAGAGTATCAGGCAAAAAATCACACTGGAAAATCACACTGCATCTCTTTTACTGTTGTCACAAATGTGTAGACAAAACATGAAGCCTTTGATCCAGGCAATATTTCCAGGCTAAACTTTTCTTGAATTTTGCCATCACTTACAAATTTACAAATGCTACAGCACATGTATTAGGGAAATCTGATGACTTATCAGCCTGGATAAAGAAGCTCTCTTTTTTTTTTAATTTTTAATGTTTATTTATTTTTGAGAAACAGAGAGTGAGTGGGGGAGGGGCAGAGAGAGAGGGAGACACAGAATCCGAAGTAGGCTCCAGGCCCTGAGCTGTCACCAAAAAACCTGATGCGGGGTTTGAACCCATGAGCAGTGACATCATGACATGAGCTGAAGTGAGACACTCAACTGACTGAGCCATCCAGGTGCCCCTAAAGAAGCTCTCTTTGACACATATTCAGTATGACAACTTCTGGAGCTCTTTGAGAGTGGAATTATATCAGTTCTTGGTAAGTACCATTCAGTGTGAAGACAGGCTTTTCTTGCATTCCTGTTGTACCACTGAGTAAAATGAATCAAAACATAATTTTTCACCAGCAATTTAATCAGAATTGCCAATGGTCCTAGGTGTAGAACCCTCCCTTTTATCTCACCCTTTTCTTTCAAAAAATGGTCACCCTGGATCATCAGATATGTTTCTTAAACAGCAAAACCAATGAATAACTAAATGATAAAATTGCAAAATACATGAAAAAGTCATAGCACAATTCATTTCTAATCTACACAATCCATACCTTGCAATGTTTACAATAGCAAAATATGAAGGAGAAGCTGTATCACAGTGAATAAAAACATCTTTAGAGTGGAAATTTCCCTCTGATTTTCTATTTTCCCAGTACAGTTGGTTAACTCTCCTAAGACATCTGGATATCCAAGGAGGTATCTGATGTCATCAGCCTACTATCCTCCCTTCCACAAATTATACTCTCAGCAATCATCAGTGGCTTCTCCCATCTCACATCAAAAAAATGACAACCATATAAACTCAATCCAACTTTTCCTTGCCGTAAGGACTAAAGGATTTCTAACAAAATTGCGAATAGGGCTGCTCCCTCAAGGTCCACCAACGTGTGAAAGTGCTAGCATTGTACTGAATGCGAAGTTCAAAAAGATACATTTTTGTTTTGTTTTTTTAAGTCATGCTGTCTCACTGAATTCCTAACAATAAGTCATGGACCTTCAGGGTTCCACAGAATCCCAGTTAAAAACACGTTCTAGAGCAATTTTAAATCCTATCATGAAGAGGCATTTAAATGCTTTCTGGGTATCTTACTCTTATTTGCATATATATCTGCTCAAGTATATATATTTGCTAAATGATTATTTAGTGAGTGGGAATTAAATGGAACACACAAAGAAATTGTAAAAAACCAGTCTTTGCTTTTAATGAGACTAAAATCTAACTGGAGAAAAGATAAATATTGTTTGAAAAATTAAAGTACTAAATGGAATGATAGAAGGCCATAAGAAAAAAAATACCTGGGAAGAATAACACAGAGATTAAAGGAAACAAGCAAATGAACACTATCAGAGTTTAAATACAAATACCCTGGGGCGCCTGGGTGGCTCAGTCAGTTAAGCGTCCTACTTCAGCTCAGGTCACGATCTCACGGTCCGTGAGTTCGAGCCCCGCGTGGGGCTCTGGGCTGAAGGCTCAGAGCCTGGAGCCTGCTTCGGATTCTGTGTCTCCCTCTCTCTCTGCCCCTCCCCTGTTCATGCTCTGTCTCTCTCTGTCTCAAAAATAAATAAAAC